>NW_023276807.1:229812666-230112666 GCF_003668045.3 Cricetulus griseus
AGAGCATATCCAATAACTTTAATAATTGAATAATAAATAAGCATTTTGTCTGGGCAGTGTGTATGGGAGAGTAATGTCAACAAGCTGGGGTAGCACCTCCCCAGGACAGCACAAAGGCGGGTTCAGACAAATCTAAGAGTAAATATTAGGATAACCCTTTATGGATATTTTTGGTCTTGGCATATGTCCAGGACAAATGGCCACATGCAAAGAAACTCCTCAGTGCACAGCTAGCACACACCACCATACCCCTCAAAGCCCCAAGTGAGCGCCCGGAAGAGGTAGGGGCTGTTTTAGTGTGGGTTTAGGGCAGCCACTGGCAGCTGCCAGCCAATTGCCTGAAGTGCTTAGACCATCACAAAATTGGATGGATTCCGACTTTAGCATCAATCAGCTCCTTCACCAGGAGAAAGAAAAATATGTGTGATGGGGCTAGGGAATTAGGTTATTGAGTTAGAAGAATTAACATAATGGAAAGGAATGAGGAACTATGCAGAGTGCACGATTCGTTGCCATATATAACTCACTGGTTGAAGCCTTTGTCCTCTTTACGATGCCTGGCAGGTCTGGGCTGAGATTTGGGGGGGGGGCTCTATTTAAATCAGAGAGATGAGGGGAAGTGGATTTCTCCAATGAAGAAGAAGCAATGGGTGACCGTGAGTAGGAAAAGCTGGCTGGAGCTTGGAATGGAGTATGTAACTTCTTCGGGGAACTCAAGTAAGGTGCTACCTAATTACAAGTGACAACCCCCTCCATTGCTGTAAGAGAACCAGAAGACAGAAGATGCCCTTGTGAACTCTGGCACCCACACTTGATGCCATCAGGCCCTGCAGGTGTGAGGCAGCACACTGGACTTTCACCTCCAGCCCCTTCCCTCCGTGTAAACTCCTTGTTTGCTGATGTTTTAGAAACACGGTGACATCTGCCCATCTTTGTCCCTTTTGCTTTGTGTCTCAGAATCCAAAAGTCTGAGGTCATTTCGAGGGTTCTTCCCATTTGTGGGGTCAGAAGACGCAGTCTCTGGCTGCCAGTCAGCAGTCCAAGAGAACGGGGTAACACGATTATCCGCTGACATTTCTGTAGTGTCCAACCTATAAAGTGCTGGCTGTTTTCTGCACTGTGAGCACTCCAGATGAACTCTGCCAACACTGTCAAGAAACAGCATCATTTCTGGCCCCACTGCTGCACATGCTGGAAACCCCAGACTTCAGGGGTGGTAAAGAGGAAGAAAAGAAACAGGCCTTTCTCACCCAACCCACAGGCACCCTTGAGGTTTCTAGATACAATCTTTGTTTATGTTCCTGAGTTCTGGTTTTTGCTATTAGCCTTAGAATTTTCTTGATGAAATTAAGTTAACAAACCTTGAAGAAATGCTGTCTTTACGATAATGAGGGTGCCCAGGCCTCTGATAGAATTAGCAGTTGCTTTATTTTTGCTATGAAGACTCCTTGGGAAGAGTCATCCAGTGTGGGTGTCTGAGAGGTTACCATCAACATTCATGTTAAAAGGAGAGTGGAGAACCATTCCCCTTCTGCATGCTTCAAACACACTGAGCAAAGCCCTTCTAATTGGAGGTGGGAAGCTCAGAGGGCAGCCAATACCAGTATCTAAGAAAAGCACTTTCCCCTTAATTTTTAATTATGTGATAAATGTATGATTATCACACACACACACATACACGCACGCACGCACGCACGCACGCACGCATGCACACATGCCATCTTCTTGTCTGTTTAGTTAAAACATGGTCTTGCAGCAGGCCAGGCTTGCCCTGAAAATACACTTGTGCTCAACTAGGAGCCGCAAGCGTGTGCTGCCATGCCCAGCCTCGCTTTGTTATTTCTGGTGATTAAATGTTCTATTCTTGAGGTGACTGCGATTCACTGCGCACACTTCCTGTTCTTTGCTGAGGGTGGAACTGGAGGCCTTGCTAAGTGTTTCCAGCTACACCTACAGTCACAGAGTCTCGGGGTGCCCCTGCCTACACCCATAATGGGCACCTTCCTCTCTGTGTGCTACCTTTGTCCTTGGCTTCTGAGCCTTGACATGCTCCTTTTTTTGACAGCCCATTACAGAAAGAGCTCAGCACAGCTTGAGGGCATCGTACAAAGGAAGATGGGCAGGGAGCCAGAACTGAAGGGATTACTGGGATGGCTGTCAAGACCTGGTGCGATCCTGCTCAAGAGAAAAGGAGAGGAGAGTCAGGTGTCCTGGGAGGTACTACTCAGTTCTTCCTCTCTGTTTCAGAGGCAGCCAGAACTCACATCTAGATTGCATCACTCTTCTAAGAAAGTTACATTACTGAACAAAGTTTTGTCTTTCAACTCTTTTCCAGGTTCAAGTGTTGACTGACCCTGGTATACTTCCACAGTGACCATTGCAGGATATCTTCTTTATTCAGCATAGGCAAGACAGCCCCAAATCCAGGCTCCCTTTAGATATTTTCTCTTTTACATAATGTGTGAGATATGTACATAGATGCATGCATGTAGATTATATGTGTCTATATCTATATATAGATGTATATATGCGTAGATATAGATATAGATATCTATATATATGTGTAGATATAGATATAGATATCTGTATATAGATGTATATATATATATATATAGAGAGAGAGAGAGATACAGACACAATGTAAATACATCTTTGTATATATACAGATACAGACAGATACATATATAATCTACATACATACATATGAATGTATTGACCTTGGATCTGTGGTAGAAATGCCTTTTGATAGTGCTGGTGTAGACATATGGTGTCTTGTTTCATTTCCTCCTTATCTTGCTTTTCTCGATGCTGTTTCAAAACACCCGAGAGAGACAATTTCAAAGAAGAGAGGTTCATTTGGGGGGTCACAGTTTCTGACCAACATGTGGGAAGGCAACATGGAAAGGCTAGGTCGGAAGGTAGGGCACACAAGTGAGGAAGGGTGGGTGGGGCAGATGGGGGGGAAGGCCTGCTGGGGAAGGCTGGGTAGGAAGGCAGGGAAGTTCGTGGCAATGGGAACACGTGGTGGAAGCTCCTCACAACTTGGCAGATGAGGAGCAGCAGAAGAGACCCGAGTAGGACGGGGTTGTAACACTGCAGGCTGCCCCTACTGCGGCCTATGCTGGCTACATCGGCCCTATGCCCGAAGACCCACAGCCTCCCATAGCACTGCCATCAGCCTGGGAGGGACCAAGTGTCCAAAATGTTAGCATGTGAGGAACATTTCATTTAATATTTCAAACCATGGCACTTCTAATGCAGCACAAATAAAGGGAAACTAAAATCTTTAGCTACTGGATAGAAGCCGTGCTGGAGCCTGTTCATCATGCATGTGACTCCTTAGGGTCACGGCTACTGACTTGTCAGACGGTTCATAGCATAAAAATGGCCCACCATGGGCCAGTACTCTAAAGGTTTCTTTGATGACTAATCTCATATGTCAGCCTGGGTGAACCGTAACACCTGGATATGTGCCCAAACACTAATGTATCCCTTTCTGTGAAAACATTTCTTGGGGACTGGGAAGGGAACTCAGGCAGAAAAGTACCTTCTGGAATGCCTGGGGATCAGTGAGGATCCCCAGCACACACATAAAAGCCAGAGGTGGTGGAGTACGTCTGTGCCCTAGAGCAGGGACACCGGGTAGGGAGGACACAGGAGGAGCTCACCTGGCCAGCTAGCTTAACTAGCCAGGTTCAGAAAGAGAGATGCTCTCTCAAGACACAGGGTAGAGAGCAGTCAAGGGAAACCCTCAACATTGACCTCTGGCCTCTAGTCAACATGCACAGGCACACGTGAACAGGCACATGTGAACAGGCACAGGCACAGGTTAACAGGCACATGTGAACATGCCCAGGCACACGTGAACATGCACACGTGAACAGGCACAGGCACATAAATGAATCTATAAATGCACACCACAGGCACACATTAAACGTTAAAAAAAACATTTCTTTTCTTTCTTTTTTCCTTTTGGTTTTTCAAGGCAGGGTTTCTTTGTGTAGCTGTGTAGCCTTGGTTTATCCTGGAACTCACTCTGTAGACAAGGCTGGCCTCGAACTCACAGAGATCTACCTGCTTCTGCCTCCCAGGTGTTGGGATTAAAGGTGTGTACTACCACCACCCAGCAAGAACTCATTTCTTGATGATATTATCATCTAAAAGACAATTGTGGTCCATAGTATGGGTAGGTAGGTTTCATGTAACCAGTTGAAGGACCTAAGAGAGTAAGACTCATCTCCACTGAGGCCACGGCAACTCTCTCTCCCTCTGACTCATGTGGGCCCATTAGCGACTTGAACATTACTTTCCGGCCCTGCTTCTTCCCTTATTATTTTCCTTTAAATCCCAGCAGCAAACACAGATGACCCCCACTTCTTCTAGTTTTCCAAGATGCCAGATGAAAATGACAACGACAGGAATGTCCCAGACACTGTGCCAGATCCACACCCAATGCTGGAGAGCTGGCTTCCGGAGCTCTGTTCACAGAGCAAGGAGCTAAAGTCCCAGATGCTGGCATCCCAGTCTCTGGCCTCCTACGTGTGACTCAAATGAGACAACCCTGAGCAACAAACCTGGCTGCAGACCCACGGCCCTGACCTGCCGACTCTCAGCCTCAGACTGATGTAGAAGTATTGCAGAAAATTATTCTGTCTCAACTGCACACAAGGGGGGCTCTATGCTCTATACGTCCGTCAGAGAGGACTGTGGTGAGATGAGGTTTCAAGAGAAAATTTCCCTGAGTCTGTGTGTCACAAGTGTCATTTTCTCCAGCTGGAGGATGAGCATGGGCATCAGCCTATCCACGCGGATGGCTGCCCTCTGCCATCTTCACCTCCACCTCTGAGGGTCGCCGAGACCTATCCCTTTCAGGGTAGGCTCTTGCCTTGTGGTGAGCCCCAACCCAGCTCTTCCTGGTCTCTCAGTGGCCCTGCTCAGGCCTGTCTTCTTTAGGAGAGCCTGCTTTCCTGCTCTCCTCTGTGCTGACATGTCTCGAGAGCATTCCTTAAATACGTTCTCTTTCCTTCCACACTGCTTCACCTTCCTCCCTTACTCCTTTTCCTCTGCAGGGGAGAAGATTTCGAGGTGGAAGCTGAAGGGAAGAGGAGAGGAAGAGAGGGGGGAGGGAAGGGGGAGGGAAGGGGGAGGGGGAGGGAGGGGAAGGAGGGGGAGAAAGAGGGGAGAAGGAGAGAGAGGGAAGGGAAGAGAGGGGGAAGGGATGAGGGAGGAGAATCAGGGGGAGAAATGGGGGAGAAACGGGGAGGAACAGAGGAGAAGGAAGAGAGGGAGGAGGAATGGGGAGGAGGAAGAGAAGAGAAAGGGAGAGAAGTAAACAGGAGGGATAGACAAAAGAGGAAGGGGAGGGGAGGGAAGAGGGAGGAGGAGCAGGGGGAGGAGGAAGAGAGGGAGGAGGAGCAGGGGGAGGAGGAAGAGAGGGAGGAGGAGCAGGGGGAGGAGGAAGAGAGGGAGGAGGAGCAGGGGGAGGAGGAAGAGAGGGAAGAGGAGCAGGGGGAAGAAGAAGAGAGGGAGGAAGAAAGGGAGGAGGAGTAGGGGAAAAAGGAAGAGAGGGACGGGGAAGAGTAGGGGAGGAAGAAGAAGAGAGGACGGGAGAGAAGCAAAGAGGAGGGGAGTAGAGAACAAGGAAGGGGAGGAGGAAAGGAGAATGGAGCAAACACCTCCCCTGTCTCCCTGCTCAAGTCCAGACACAGTGAAAACATAAACAAACATCCTTCAACCACAGGAATAGATGCCACAGAAACTCACAAAACCCATCACTGTGGTGAGCACTCAAGGGGATACCGATGTTTGGAGACTCTGGAGGGAAAATAACAGTATGACAAGAGCCACTGGGCTCCCATTTGGTTCTAGGCAAATTATAATGTGAAAAACACCGTTTGCCTCTTATCACTGGCACTTGCAGTGCGGAGGACGGGAATAGGGACTCTCCTGGAAAGAGTCCCTATTTTACAATCTTCTTTCTTGATTCCCTAGGAAAGATTTACAGAGTTGTCCTGCCTCTTTATCTCCAGGGCTTCTCCTCCCCTCACCCTCTCTGATGCTCAAAGCAGCTGCTGTTGCCTTGGCAACACTACAGAATAAACTTGTTGCCTTTGGACCATCTGTACCAACCTGGCCTACGTGGAGGCTGCTCGCTTCCTTTTCCTCTTTGTCATCTACTAAACATCAAACTTCCTGGCTGAGCCAACGATGCCTGAGTAATGCTAAGGGGGTGTTCAGCCCCAAGGTGAGCTCTGAGTCATTGTGTTGCCTGCAGATTTTTCCCACAACACCCTTCTCAAAATACATACTGTAATTAGGGAGACAGACCATACACATTACACACCATAACCCAGGAAGATTGGTCAGTTATCCTATCATGTTGAAAGAAAGAGAAAGAGGGAAGAGATTTCTAGTTATTGATATAGATTTTTTTTCCTTTTAAAAAACTGAATGTATCTATTTCTCCTATTTTGAAGGATATATGATGTGGTAATTGTAAATATTTGATTCTGAAAGCAGATTTGGAAGCCATATAAAATTATTCTATTTCATTCACCAATGTATTAATTGAGTCAGTTGCTTGTTTTAAATGGTGTCTGGGACTAAACCTAGAGTCTCACACATGGTGAGCACAGGCTCCTGGACTCAGCCACATACAGCTAAAGAAACTAACATGCCAGCAATTCTCTTACCGACAACTGACACTATTATTGTTAGATTTTTTTTTGTATTATAAATTTCTTTTAAAATAAAATAAATTCGTCTTATAAATCCAATGCCCAATCCTGATTCACCTAATTTAACATGTGGCATTTTCACATTATTTAAAGCAAGATTACTCAGCCCCCTCGTGTGTGTCACCCTCCCCCAGCCACCTGATGAATACCCCTCTCTTCTCATTTCCTTTACAGCAAATGGCTATCTTATAATAACACAAAAAGGTAAAATACTTGCTTTATTTTACTTATTTGCCAGTTACTAAACTAATACATTCAAGTGCCAAACATGACCTAGAGGGAGCTCATTAGTTTCTAATGTCATTGTGAGTGCAGGGATTTATATACACACGACACAGTAGCCCCATTGCAGTTAGGATGTTGACTAAAGCACCTGATGTCTCCTTTCAGCAGGGACTTCTTCGTGTCTGCTCCCAAGTCTCTAACAAGACTGTGGCATTGTTTCTGGTCTTTTTCTATTGTCTCCTTATTTCTGGAGTTATGAGATCAACTAAGTTCATCTTATCCCTTTCCATTGAGACACTAAGGCCAGCCATTGCTTCAGAGAGCCCTAATCTATTGGTTTCTTGTTTCTAGTGGGACCATGAGGAAGAAACAAGCCCTGGCCCCTGTGGCACTCCTTTTCTGAGGTCTTTTCAATGGACAGAGCTGTCTTCTTCTCTTTCCTCCTCTCCACCAGGCTTCCTCTCCTTCCCTTTCCTCCTACCCTTTCCTCTTTCCTTTCCCATCCCTCTCTCCTTCTCCTTTTTCTTCCATATGCTCCTTTTATGCCCATACCTCTTCTCTCCCATAACATAAAACACAGCAACGACACCGACACAAGCACTCATTGCCCTCATCTACAATACATGCTCATCAAATAACTTCCAAACCTAGTGGCTTAAAGGCAAGGGGAAGCACTAATTACATCACAGCTTCCATAGATCAGCCACCTAGTGGCTTACCTCCTGTTCTGGTCAGAGTCTCCCATGAGACGGCAGATGAAATGTTGGCCAGGGTTTCATCATCTTGACTGGGGTTACCATGGTCGTGCCCCACAGGGCCTACTCATGTGGTTGGCAAGTTCATACCATGTGACAGAGAACTTGAGTGGTCTTCACATGGCCACTGGATAGCAACGTTTCTGAGCATGAAGTCTAAGAAACCGCACACTGTCCTTTCTGTCATACGGGTCACTAAGTCTTCCAAACAGTTAAAGAAGAAAGACTTGACCTACTGAATGGGGACGTGAAGGATATTTCCTTTCACTTCATGGCTACAACTTACATTGCCCCCACCTGCAGCTTCCTAAGCCCGATTCCTCAGAATTTGAAGACCCTTGATTTTACGGACAAAGGTTTTAATTTGATTAATTATTTTTTTTTCAAAATAACTTTCCTACCACATAATTAAGATATAAAAAGCTGTACACAGGATTGGAGAGATGATGGTTAAGAGTGCTTGCTGCTCTCCCAGAAAACTCAAGTTCAGATCCCAGCACCCATGTCAGGTAGCCCACAACCACCTATAACTCCAGCTCCAGGGGCTCTGATGTCCTTTGCTGGCCTCTTGGGGCACCTGCACAGATATGGCATATTCTCTCACAGACATATACACATAAATATAAATAAAAAACAATTTTAAAAACTGTATGCATTTAATATGTGCATCTGAATGCTAGAACTTTCCTAGCTAGAGTGATTTTCATCTAGGGAGGTATGAAATTGGTGTTTCCAGGGGAGGGTGCAGTGAGGGCTGGTACCTCGTGTTCTGCCACCCACTAACTTGGCTTTCCCCTCATGACCTACTTATTTCTTTTTCTATTTATCTGTCGTCTCTTATTTCTACCTTAGTCTTTCAAGTGTATATTGAGTTCCTTGTTAGGAATGTAGAGATTTTGCCATAATTATTACAAGTACATCATCAATGTTTGATTTTTCTTTTTTTTAAGTCAAATTGTTAGATACCAATTTCTTAGTCGGACATGTAGAATTTTGTACTTTGTATAATCAATTGTTTCCCTTTGTGATGACTTCAGTAGATTTTAAATGTCTTTACAATTTATACCATTTTGTCAACATTCACGAGTGCACTCCTACGTGCTACTTTAATATAAGAGGGATTGTAAGTCCTTCATAGAGTAACGTGCACTGATGGTAGTCAGATAACTTTCTGAGAAATAATGGATATATTGCACTGCTTTGCTAGTGTGGGTGCTGTGGCTTGAATACGGAATTTCTCCCATAGGTCCTTCCATTGTCAACTCGGTCCCAGCTAGCCGTACTACTTTGGAAAGTGCTGGGAGCTTTAGGGTGTCATGCCTGCTTAGAGGAAGTAAGACACCAGAGGTGTGACATCAGGGACTCATTCTCTCTTTCCACCACGTGGGTTCTAGGGACCACACTCTGGATGTCAAGCCTTCAAGTCAAGTGTGTTGGCCTGTTTATTCATCTCACTCGTTCTTCTTCTCTATAATGTTGAAGTTTGTATAAAAGAAGCCATGAAAAAAAAAAAGCCATGAAGTATGTATCCCTTTCTGTCTGACTTTTCTACTCTGGAGTAATATCTGTGAGATCTCTACTTTTTATCTATGCTTCCCTGCCATGAGGACTCTATCCCTCTGGAACTGGAGGCTAAAATAAACCTTTCATCCTTGTTCTGGAAAGATGGCTCAGTGAGTACAGATGCTTGCTCCCAAGCCTACTGACTCGAGTTCAAGCACAGGACTCACATGGTGAAGGAGAGAACTGATTGCTATAAGTTGGCCTCTGACCTGCACATGCACACTATGGCATGTGTGTGTGTGTGTGTGTGCCCCTTTCACCCAAATAAATAAAAAAGATAATAAAAATACCAAAGGCCTTCTTCCTTGAGTCACTTTTGGCTATAGTGTTTTATCATAGAAACAGAAAAGTAACTAAAGCAGATGTTTATGGAATCTTAATTCATAATTTTTTGGAATCTTGAAAGCTATAAAAATGCTTTCCAGCTGGTGAACAGGTAGACTGGATATGTTCAGAAAAGGGGACATTATTCAGCACTATAATAAATGATTTGTCAAGTCATGAGAAGACAGAGATTTTAATGTACATTATTAGGTGAAATAAGTCATTCTGGGAAGGCTACATCCTTTATGGATGTAATGGTAGAACATTCTGGAAAAGGCAATAGTGACAGTAAAAAGGTCAGTGGTGCCAGGAGTTTGGGAATAAGAGAAGGGGGATTAGCAAAGGGGACTGGGTTTTCAGAGCACCATGATCTGTCATTATACATATGTGCAGACTCCTGATGTACTCTGCATGCTGTGAATCCTAAGATCAGCTATACACCCCGTGTTATATATATGTGCAAGTGGGGTTCTACCAGTTGTTACAAAGGCACTTTTCACACTCTGGTGGGGGGCGATGGTGATGCGGGAGTTATCCAAGTGTGAGGGCACAGGCATAGGGAATTCCCTGTGCCCTCCAAGTTTGTTGTGAATCGGAAATTGTTCTAAAATAGTCTTAAATCAAATTTCAAATTAAAAGGAGCATTCATTTCTATGTCTCAAAGTACTCAGGCTTCATACCATTTGATGGCATCTTTATATTGCTTACAACCATTTTATATTAAATGTACCTTTTAAAGGGTAATGGCAAAAAAATCCCCACTGTCACTGGACTTAACTTCTAGTAAGGCAAGAAAACAAAACAAACAAAAAATAAAAATAAATGAACTTATAGCTCCAATTTAACCAAGAACATAAAAGTAGAAGTTTAGGAGGGCCCAGCAGTGGTGGCATATGCCTTTAATTCCAGCACTTGGGAGGCAGAGGGAGGTGGATCTCAGTGCGTTCAAGGCCAGCCTGGTCTACAAAGTGAGCTCCAGGACAGCCAGAACTGTTAGTTACACAGAGAAAACCTGTCTCAAAAAACAAAAAGTAAAAGTTTAGACCTTGTAAATCATACTTCAAGGGGTCATGCTCCAAGGGATTATATGCTCACTTTTTGTTTTGTTTGCTTTTTGTTTTTGTTGTTGTTGTTTTCAAGACAGCATTTCTCTGTGTAACAGCCCTGGCTGTCCTAGAACTCACTCTGTAGACCAGATTGGCCTTGAACTTACAGAGATCCACCTGCCTCTACCTCTCGAGTTCTGGGATTAAGGGGGTGTGCCACCATCACCCAGCCTATATGTTTATTTTTATTGAAGGAAAAAATAAAACAGAGTGGGCACAGTGGTGCACACCTGTACTCCCAGCACCCCAGCCCTCACAATGTAGAGGGAGGTCATCTCAGGCAACATAGAAGATTTGAGGCCAGCCTGGGCTATATGGGATCCCACTGCAAAACACCAAAAGTGGGGCTGGCAAGAGGCTAAGTGACCAAGCCTGACAACCTGAGTTCAATCCCCCTGAGACCCACATCCTAGATGTAAAGAATTGACACCTGCTAGGACAAGGCGTGTGTGTGTGTGTGTGTGTGTGTGTGTGTGTGTGTGTGTGTGTGTTGGAATGTGTATGCATGTGCACACACGTGTGTACACACACTAAATATATGTAAACAATCCCAAGACCAAAAAGCCCCTCCTCAAAGACAATTAAAACATTGAATTTTATCCTGTTTAATTGCTGGAAGTTTATTACAAATGATACAACTTTTGAAAGTGGCTTTTAATTTTGTAAATTAAGAACACTTGCTTATAAAATCAGACTATAAACTACATATTTTCAAGAAACCTATACTGGTTAGTTTTTTGTGAATTGGACATAAACTAGAGTCATCTGGGGAGACAGAACCTTGCAGAGGGATTGCCTCTATCAGACTGCCTGTAGAGAAGCCTGTGGGGCATTTTCTTGGTTATGATTGGTGTGGGAGGGCTCAACTCCTCTGTGGGCGGTGCCACTACTGGGCGGGTTGTCCAAGGGTTATATGAAAAAAGCAGGCTGAGCAAGCCATAGAAAACAAGCCGGTGAGCAGTGTTTTTCATGGCCTCTGCTTCAGTTCCTGCCTCCAGGTTCCTGCCTCGAGTTCCTGCCCTGCCTTCTCTCAGTGATGGAGCGTGACCTGGAAGTATAAACCAAACAAATTCTTTCCTCCTCAAGTTCCCTTTGGTCACATATTCCCCACAGCAAATCAGAAAGCAAATGAGACCCCAGTTTGTGAGTCTAGGAACGCATTTTCAGAGTGCATTGACTCAGGGTTACTCAGTTAAAACACTGTCATATATTTTGCTGGTACATTCATTGTCAAATTGCAAACATTAACCTCCAATTTTGATATTCAACTTGTTCCTTCAGATCAATGGTTCTCAACCTGTGGTTGCAACCCCTTTGGGGTCAAAAGACTCCTTCACAGGGGTCGAATAAGACCATCAGAAAACATAGACATTTACATTACAATTCATAACAGCAGCAAAATTACAGTTATGAAGTAGCAACTAAAATAATTTTATGGTTGGGGGGTCACCACAACATGATGAACTGTATTAAAGGATCACATCATTAGGAAGGTTGAGAATCACTGCTTCAGATATTGATTTGGTTTTAAAGTCCAGTTAAAATGTACTGGGACTCTGCTGTGTTTTAGTCTGTTCTTATCTTAAGTGCCTGACTGGGCTACAGCTCAACTGTCCTGGGGTCGTAGAGTCTGTATCTATTGCAACCGAGGTCCTATGACCCCAGCACTTCTAGCCCTTTGCCATAGAGACAGATGTCATCTACAGAGTTCATACTGTGAACCGTGCAGTAAGTAGAGTTTTGTTTTGTTTTTAATCTCATATTGTTTCACGAAAGTTTACAATGCTGTTGGCTGTGTTTATAGCTATTCTGGGTCAGTGCAGTGAGGGTCCAGGAAGGAGCAACACCCTCAAACCAATGGCTGCAGCTCATCCGGAGGCTGGTCCTGCTGCAGCAGCACTAGAGTCTGTCTGACCACTCAGAGCAGAAAGAGCCAAAGAACGAAAACTCAGTACTCCCAATTCTTGGGCTTTTGTGGCAGAGATTAAATAAACCACGGAGCTTATTCCCAGAAAGCCCAAAGCCCTCCATGTACTACTGCCTAGGAGCTCTCCTCCAGGAAACAATGGGTGGCCCCACAGACCACCTCGGGCATGGGGTGACCAGTGCTCTGTTGCAGCTAAGAAATGGACTGGTCTCTGGCCATTCCAGCACAGCAATATGCTGCTGGCATTCACACAAGTAAGTGCTATGTGGCGTGTGTCCCTAATCTCTATTTTAATGTCTCCAACAATCTACTAGTTAATTAGCAATTTGCTACCCACCAATATGCAAATGAGTGGCAAGCACAGGTTCTCTGCATCTGTAATTATTCTGCTGATGTACAAGCCACTTTCTTCCCTCTCTCTCTCTCTCTCTCTCTCTCTCTCTCTCTCTCTCTCTCTGTGTGTGTGTGTGTGTGTGTGTGTTCATGCATCAGGGATTTCATTATTTTTAGAAGCAAGCTCTGTGCATCTTCATGCTTTAATAAAGGAGAGTTCAGTGATTACTGTATTTTGATATATATATATATATACATATATATATATGTGTGTGAATTTCCCTCCTCAATTTAAAATTCATTTGTCAGATTTTTTTGCATAAAGAGTGGGGAGTTAGATTACTAAGGGGCTACAATCCAAATTGCAGAGAGTCAGAGCCCAAGATTGAAATTTCTGCAGCTGCCAAATCCGTATCTAGAATCAGTGTCTTGTAGTATTTGATTTTCTCCCGGCAGCTCTGGTGAGTAGTGCCACAAGCTGCCTAACCCATCTGCCTGTTGGAGCACAATGCTCTCCTGTTTGGAGGTTTAAATGTTTTACGTTTTTTTCTTTGGGGGGGGGTATTCAGGGCACTAAGAAAGGCTCTCATGTTAAATTAAGTCAATTAATAAATGGAGACACATTAAGCAATCAATTTTGTCAGCCTATCTCCCCAGCATTATGTATGGTTGGCTGTAATCACAAGATAAATGCAATGTGCTGATCTATGGTAATGTTCAATAATACATTCTCCGCCAGGCTCAATTCATCAGGGAGTTTCAGTAGGGGAGGTATTTGTTATTGGCTGTCTCTGCACCTCAAGGATAACATTTCTGTCCTTTTGATTGGCTGCCTCGCTGCTGCAAGATTCTAACCGTCTTATTTTGATGATGAATATGAAGGCGCGCTAAGCCGGGCTGGAGCAGAGTGTCTCGGGCTGTGCTCCATTCAGAGCCCAAGGTCTTACAGCTTCCTCCGCTGCCTTCCTGTGCACCAATAACCCCCCAAAAGTTGTGATGCTTTTCTTTACCCAGTGCTTTGGGGCTGTGTTGGATCTCATTCACCTCCGGTTTCAGCACTACAAGGCTAAACGGGTTTTCTCTGCTGCTGGGCAACTTGTCTGTGTGGTCAACCCCACGCACAACCTAAAGGTGAGCCACTTCCTCTTACGCTTTCTAGCCATCTCCTTGGGGGTTCTAGCCTTTTCTCAGGAGGCATGTATCAGGGAGCTCATGCAAACAGTTTGCTGGTGCTAGGATCACAACGCTCTGGAGCCGCTTGCTTGTCGCGGCGGCTCATTCTCGCTCTCTGGGTGGCGCGGTGCTTTTACAGTGACTGTGGTGTTGCCTGGACTGGCAAGCAACAGTGGAGTAGGCATGTAGTGTCTCCCCCACACTGTCCTCCGAGCCGGGAGTGGGGGCAGCAGAACGGAGGGTGATTGGAAGGGTCCGGTAGAGGCGTCCTTATTTCCCTCCCAAACACTTGTGGGCCAGTGCCCAAGAGAAAAGATCTGAAAAGTTATCCAAATTGCCATCTGTCCTGCTGTAGAGAAGTAGCTACAGAACTGGGGAGCTTAGAGACAGGACCTGGGAGTTGACAAGGGGCCGTTTCTGTAAGAGTTTGTCCTTGTCCTCAAACTGTGCAAAGTGTGTGTGTGTGTGTGTGTGTGTGTGTGTGTGTGTGTGTGTGTGTGTGTGTGTGTGTGTGTGTGTTTTGCTGGGAGGAGTTTAGCTCCTTTCCCTCCTGCCAGCTAGATGTGAGCCTTCCCGGAGGACAGCTACGGGAGGAGGGCTTCGCTTCAATTGTGTAATAATGAAACCAGCTAGGAGCTGCAGAGGCTGCCTGGAGCCTGCAGGCGGCTGGCTGCTGAGTTGCCGGTGGCTGCCTCCCTGCTTGCTTGGTTCTGTCTCCTCTGTGTTCATCCCTTCGTGCCAATGTTTTAAGCCAAGATACAGAGCTAGAAGGACCTCTGCACGTCACAGTCTAGATGGAGAAATTAATGAAGAGCCAACTGCCTAAGGCTGTGGGGAAGACTGGGAATGGGGTAAGGGGCATGCTGGGAGGATACAGCTAAACTCCTCAAAGGTGAAATGGTCAGAAAATAAAATGAAATTCAGGACTCCTTAGGGAGTTGCTTACCTGTCTTCACTGTATTGGGGGAATGGAGGGGCGGGGGAGGGGCTGTGTCTGCAGCAGAGTCTGGGACTGTCTCCAGGAGACCAAGTCTGTAACTCTGATCACTGTGGTCGGGCAGTTTTGAGTGATCTTGTGACTATGAACTCTCAGGAGCAGAAGGTCCTCAGCCCTCTTACTGCAGATCAGTGCTTACAAGTGGCCCCCACCTCCATTCCCAAAGTCTTTAGACTGACAGCTGTCTGGAGCCTCTCAGGCCATATTCCTGGGGGTGATGTGATGGAGGGGACCTGGACCATACTGAGACTGCAACTGGCTGTCTGTGGTACCCAGGCTGTGACGAATCCATGAATCTCCCTGAAGCATTCATGTGTTCTATCCCTCACTCCTGCTCAGTCATCTCTTTCCTCCTCTTAAGTGCCCCCCCCCTTTATGGCTTGGTTTTATAAATGATAATTCTCTTACAGTCATCCTTGGCAGAGCAACTATATAGTGTCCATATTAAAAATACTCTTGAATTCCTTCCATGGCCACTTTGGAGACCTTACTCCAATCCCATTATTTTGTCAACTTAAATTAGTTACTTCCCTGTGGCAAGAAATATTGTTTACCCCTGTTTTGCATTTTAATACCTTTTAAGTCATGCGACATAGCCGTTCTAAAGTTTGAATTTACATGGTTCACTGACTGCACCCAATGATGGGAAAGGGGGGTGTTTAGAGCTTGCTGGGGGGCAAGGGGAAATCACCCTTGCATGTTTTTCCATGATAATGGCTTGTTGACTGCAACAGTTTGCTGCCCCAACCCATGGGCCCAGAGTCAGGGTACAGGGCTTTGAGTCAGCTTTGGATGGCTGTGTGATTTTTTTTTTTTTTTTTGAATGACTCAACCTTTCTGAGCCTTCCCTTTCTCATCTTCAAGGCAAACATAGAAATAGCTGTCCTGGCTCCTCCATAGCTTTCTGAAATTGCCAAGAGATAGTGTGTGTACGTGGGCTGACTGGGGGGGGGGTGGGCTGGGGGAGAGATGATGAATGTGTTTGCAACAATCTCCTCTCTAAACACACACACACACACACACACACACACACACACACACACACACAATGCTCTCACACACAAAGTGCACACACACATTCTTCCATGTAATTTATTGGCTCTTCAAAGAGGGTCACTTAAAGCTTTAAGGTAACTTAAGATCATGTAAGCAGGAACAGAAAAATAGATGCCATGTGCTTTTGAGGAGTGATTTTTCATGGTTCAGTTTTTCCTATAAATGCTCGTTTGGCTTTTCATTTCCCATTAATATCCCCTCAGGGACTCTGCTCATTAGAACTCACTGCAAGTAAACACAGTGCACTGTGTGCCATAGTGCTTGGGTCCCCGCACACAGAACTAGGAGGGCCACTGTGGGCAGACGGACCCACCCAGCAGGCAAACTACTCTGTGGGGTCTCCAACCGCTTGTACCTATCCAGGGCCCAGGTGATGGAAGGTCAGCAGACCCACCTCTCAACCAAAAGCTAGCAGACAGCTGCAGGCTTTTTAAATATTTCAATTAATTAATTAGTTAGTGAATTAATTTATAAGAACAGCTATCTGCTATCTAACGGCCTGCTGGCTAGACTAAGAAGTGTATACAAACGCAAAAGAGTTCTCTTCCTAAACGTCATGTCCATAAATAGACCACATAAAATATGCCTTTGCTATAATTAGCTGTGATCTATGGGGGAGGGGCTTCCTTTCTTTTGAAGGAAAAAAAGAAACTATGGCAATATTAACCAAGAATAACTATTGATCTGTGGTACTTCCCCTGCACTTTATAAGATGGGCCAAGGCATGAAATGGTGACCAAGGCCACTGCTTTCCTTCTGCTGGGCTGCCTGGAGCTACCGAGTGAAGACTGTGTAGGAACAGTTTCAGGCTTTCTTGATAATCTAATAGCATTTAAGGACTGCAAGGAAGTGCTGAGTTATAATTCACTAGTGTATCTACTATGCTTCCACAGGTCACCTTCATTAGCAGTCTCGCTGACCCGGGGTTCCTTCAAGTTGGTGCCTTTCTTTCTAAGTGGAAGGTCTTCCAGAGCCTGCAGATACTCTGGTTAAAGTGTTATAGCCATAAGCCCACTCTAATTAAAAGGCTCCTTTAGAATGACCAGCTGACCTGGAACACTGGGTTTTAAGTACCTGCCTTGAAATGGGTGAGAGACTCACCCCCATCCACGTGTCTGCCTGTCTCTACCTGTACTTACAACACTTTGCCTAGGACAGAATTCCAAATGGTGCCCCCCCCCCCCAGTTTTCCTTTGCACCCATGAAGAGTACTCCTCCTCCCGGAGCCAGCATTCAGCTAGAGGTCTCCAGGTGCTACCCATCCCAAGGCTGCCTCTAGAGCAAATTCTTTGTATCTGCTGCCCCTTTCCAGGCTCAGTAGCTTTTCTCTCCTGGTTCTTCTCCCTTTGGCCTAGCCACCAGGGCATCCCTGCCCTCTGCCCTGTCTGTAGACACACCCTTTGCAGGGAGTCACAGCCAGTTCCTGTAGCCAGTGTTTTCCAGGGAAGGGTCTGCAGGCTTCCCAGAGCCCCTCTCATCCCAGTCCTCAGCTTTTCCCAAGTCACAGAGTTGGGACAGCTTGGTGACTTCCTTCTCTTTAACCACAGCTTTGATAAACAAATTATTAAAAAGAAAAGCTAGCAAAGTGTTTTCTGGCAAACTTCTGAAAGGCTCTGTCTGATGCTGCCACCCAGTGCCCTCCTATGGATTGGGCCCAAGAACATTAGCACCCCACCTCCCCCCCTCCATCAGCCAGGCCACTGCCATTCTTTCTTATAACTCGTTAATCTTGGATTTACAAATAGAACACACATACACACACACACACACAGGCACTCGAGTGTGTGTGTGTGCGCACACACACATACCATGAGGAGTGACAAACAAGACAATGGTAGTTTTACTTCAAGCGCCTGGAAGGTGCAAAATCTGAAACTGGGGGTGTTCCAGCAGCATCTACACGTCTTTCATTCTTGGAGCAGGTGGTGGGAATGAACGTGTGTGCTATGGTGGTGGGGAAGGGGGTGTTGCACGGAGGAAGAGGTGGGAAAAGGAGGAGGGGTAGGAAGGGAAGGAGATGAGGGGGGAGGAGGAGTTGGGGAAGAAGAGTTGATGGGGCTGGAGAAAAGGGAGAGGACAGGGGAGGTCCTCTAAGGAGAGATGAGGAAGGGGAGATGCGAGACTGGCAAAGTCAAACATGGCTTCTGCCTCTGCTGTGTGAGCTGACTTTGGAAACCCTGAACTGCCCCGGGGCTTTGCTAACTCTGCTTGACACAGCTCAGCCAGGGCTGGAATGAGACCTGAACACCGGAGACTGAGAGGCAGCCTTTGGAGTGTTCAGCGGGAATGCCCACTTTAAAGCGGTTCAAAGCTTTGCCGCAAGATTGTTGAAGAGCTGGTATGTGGGGTTACCCAGTTCTTAACCACGTCAGAGGGCCCTGTTCTCAGTCTTTTCAATTTTGCCCCCAGGTTCTCTCCCAGTTTGGAGCCACTTCACTGCTTATTAGCATCTGAGAAGCGGGGGCGGGTCGGGGGGGGTCGGGGCGGGGGCGGGGGCGGGGCGGCGGGCGGGGGCGGGGGCGGGGCGGGGGGGCGGGGGAGGAGGCCGGGAGGAGGCCGGGAGGAGGCCGGGAGGAGGCCGGGAAGGAGAGGCCGAAGGTCTACCTTCTTCCACTTTGATACCAAAGGCTCTAAAAACTCTTTTAGCCCCCTGGTTTCTGCAAATATTCTATGACACTATGGGCCCCAAACAGCCGTGCAGCTTTTCTGGTTAATGGTGATTGCAAATGAGGCCCCTGAGCCACATTACGAGAGACCCCGGGCCCCAGGCGGTGATTTGGTTAGCTGTGCGCTAGTGATTGAGTTGCAGAACAGGCTGGAGCTGGAAGCTGTGCGGAGGTGGGCTGATTACCTCTGCTCTGCATTTACCCAGCAGCCTCGACACCATTTTGTGAAATTCCCCTACCAAGGGTCTGTCTACCAACAAGGAATGTCGGGGGAAATGAGGGAACAGACAGCCTAAACTTACCCGAAACCCACAGAGAGGTCACAGATATTCGGACCGTTTCCCCCAGTTGAGACAGACTACTTTTCTGGCAGTTTGCAACAGAGGCAGGGCAGGGAGCAACTGTCTGAGACGGTGTTTCATACTTAAGAAGTCATCTTGCTCCGGGCGTGGGTTTTGCAGCTCCAGGAATGATGGAGGGCATGCCAAAGCGGAGAAGTTATAGTTTGTATGCATCCAGGGCAATGTAAGACCACAGAAGGGGGCCTGTTTCCAAGGCCGCCATGAGCCACAGATGGTAGAGCTGGGAAGGAAGTGCCGTTTTAGCCGTTTATGGGATTTGGAGCCAGAGTGGGATGGAGTCCAATCCTGCTTTCCTCGAGCATGTCTTTTCCTAGTTCTTATGGAAATGCAATGTTTATACACATTCCAGGATGTCCAGGATGAGAATTCAACTTGTTACACAATGTGCCATGAACAAATTGTGGTAAATATCATTTCCATCTCCTCCAGCATTGATTATTTTGGGGTTAGGAAACTCCGGACTTAAGTGATATCTTTGTCCTTTGTAAACTTCATTTCTTTTCATTTATAAAATGGGGTGTGGGGAACACCACCACTGCTTTGGCCCAGCACCTGGTCTGTGGTAATCAAGCCTGTTGGCATTGCTACTGAGTTCATCAGAAATGCCTTTCCCACAGATTAAGGGTGTGCTATGGTTTATACCAGGCTGGCTGGGGTGCATATTCGGAAACATTTGGCAGAATGTAAATATGATCCAGTTCTTGTGTCTAACTTGGATGGGTGAACAATATCCTCAAACTAGATGGTGGACGTGTCCCCCATAGTTTTCAGGTATTTGAATACTTGGTCCTCAGTTGCTGGCTGTATGGGGAGGATTAGGAGGTGTGGCCTTGCTGGAGGAGGTGTGTCCCTGGGGTGGGCTATGAGGTTTCTAAAGACTTAGCCATTTTGAGTGCTCTGGGTCTCCTGTTTGTGGCTCCGGGTGTGAGCTCTCAGCTTCTGCTCCCACCACCTGCCACCTGCAACTTCTGTTTCCACCACCATGGACGCTAACCCTCTGGAACAGTAAGACCCAAATAAACCCTCCCTTCTATACTGCCTTGGTCATGGTGTTCTATGACAGCAAAGAAAAGTAACCAAGACAGGAAGTTATAACAATAAAGTTAAGGCAATGGAAGACCTACCTGCTGAAGGACAAAGTTGACAGCATGATCTTCAAGGGAGGAGCGTTAGAACAATGTTCCAGTTCAAAGTCTAGGTCTAAACCATAAGGCTCAAAGGTCAAGCAGCCAGTCCAAAGTCGAAGCTGATAGAGCTTCAGCAGAGACAGGTCTCACACTCCCAGTCTACGTCCAGACTGTAGCTCTGCCTTTGCCAATACCAAGAGGGAACAGGCACTTTGGTGCAGGAAGGTACCCCACAATACGGCCCGAGAGCAGTGTTGGGCATCATCTTGGTGGGGCTTTGCTCTCAGGATGTTGCCAGCTGGACCACCATAGGACAGCAAAGAATCAACAGTTTCTTGTATCTAAAATGCTCATGCAGATATATGACTCTGGCTCATATGAGGATCCACAGGAAGTTACCAAAGCAGATGGTCAAACACTGGGAGAGATCAAGTTCTGTTACCAAAGGCTACATTTTCACTTTGGCTGTGAGCCCAGGATGGAAGCACCATCAGAGACCAGCCCTGTGTGTTTAGCAGGAACAGGTTCCTAGTGGATAATTTAGAATTGTGGGCTAACTGGGAATGTCAGTTGTACTTTCAAGATATCATACCTCTTAATAATTCTGGGCCCTTTGATGTATTATTACATCATGAGTTCATGATGAAGAATGTGCTCTGTGCCACTGGGCTGACTCCACCAGCCCATGGCATCAGAATTCCAGCAAGGAGAGAGTAGCCTAAGATGAGAGGGTTAGGCCGGGCCCCCTTGACGAAGTAGGAAAGGGTACAATGTGGGAGGAAGGGGTCATCAAAGGCCATGTTTATAGAGGACAGACAAGGTTATCTTACACAGAAGGTCCCACAGAAGCAGAGCCCAAACCAGTTCAACAGTATAGGCTTTACAACAGGCAGCCCAGCTAACCCAGCCACTTCCTAACTTTCTACCCAGACATCATGGCTCCTCAAAGTATCTCACAGGTTACAGCACAAAGATGTGCTGCAGAGTCAGAGGCTAGTAGCCGCTCAGAGGTTCAGGTTCCTTAGCCATAAATTAGGTATTCATGTGACATATCCCAGGCTGAACCAGGCCACATCTGAAACTCACACACAATAGTTTTTCACTGTCTCATCCATACTTGGGATAGTAAGTCATGGTGATAACAGTCACACTGAAGGCAGGCTGGCTATATCCAAGAACTATCTAGTGTGGGACTGAGCATCTAATTGTCACTGGGAAGAGGCATGTTATTATCACACTCTACCCTGCAGAATATCAAAACAGAAGGAGGTCAAACGAGCTGGCCCAATATAGAAGAGATCTTGGTGGGTTAGCATTCTCTTCCTTTGATTAAAATCCTGTAACTTTTGACACTTCTTGATAAGGTGTCCCTTCACACCCACTCTTCAAAAAGCACAACCCTATTAAGCTGAGGTTTCATACTAAATGTACTCTGTGTCACTGTAGAATATTGAGCTAAAAGCATGTTTTATTCATCCTCGTGTATATAAACACAAGTTTGGTGCCCCAGCCCTTGCTGGGCAATCCTGGGAGGCTTTCTCTGTATTTCTCAAGGCTGCTGGTGGAGCTGAACAGCTGCAGCTTGCATTGATTTTGTTCCCTTCTTCTGCTTGCTGGGGCAACTCCCAAGTCAACTATTGCCCCAGAGTCCTTATCTCAGGTTCTGTTGTGGGGGAAATTCAAGTGAAGACTATGTGCGTAGTTTTTAGTCTGTGGTTTTGTTTGTTTAATTACCTTACACTTACTGAACACATACTAAATGCCAAGCGCATAGTTTCCTTGAATTGCTTTGAAAAGAAAAGAAGGGTTGGGGCTTTATAACCCTCTAAAGATATCAACCAAAGGAGTTGTAACTATTTTGTTGAAAGCCTTTTTAAGAAAGCTTAGAAACTGGTATCAAATTCTTGTCTTCCCACCAAACAGAAGGAACAGGTAGATGTATGTGTAAAATTACAGGAACATAGATTCACAATGATGATTATAGATGATGCAGGTCTGCATTTCCTGAACTCAGTTAAAGAGGGAAAATCTTTGATACATGAAAGGGAATGTTAAAATTAGCATGTATGTCTAAGTTACCTGTATTCCAGCCCTTCTCCCCATCAGGCCACACCACAAGCTGTTTCTAAAACAAAAGAGTATTGAAGTTGAAAGGAAAACCGAATCATCTCTATTGTGCCCAGCCACTTGGCACCTCTCACTGATACACAGATCTGGTTAGCCAATGGGAAAGGGGTTGTCCAGAAATAGCATCTCTCATAGGGTGAGTCATATCGAGGACTTCATTGAAAAACAGCGAGGGTCCCAGATGTCCTCTGCTTCCCCTGACAACAGCTCCTTTTGCCAGACTGCTAGATGAGGCCCTCACTCTGGCAGATGCAGTTCTGCAGAATGCTGTAATCATTCTGACTCACGCAAATTGCAGGGCCTTTCAGAAAACTCACATGGTATTGATTTTTGAGAGACACCGTGGAAATTTTGTAGAGAAATGATAGTTAGGAATGAACATGCGCAAGTGGGAAGAAGGAGAAGCCAATGATTGGGCTTTTGGCTTGAGTGCGATTTAAGTCCCCCTTGACAAGACAATTTAAAAATAATCACATGTTATGAACATAACTATGGCTAGAAGCAACATTCAGTGCACCTCTTCCAAAAGACCACTTAGAGAAAAATACATATTTTCTCCAATACCAGTTAATTGCTAGGCATGATGGCTCATTCTGTAATCCTAACATTTAGGAAGTTTGAGACAGGAGAATTACTACGAGTTTGAAGACAAAGTGGACTACATAGTAAGTTTTCAGGCCAGCCCGACTGTGGTAGTTTGAAAATAATTGGTCCCCATAATTTATATGGATGGCACTATTAGGAGGTGTGGCTTTGTTAGAGTGGGTATGGCCTTGTTGGAGGAACTGTGTCACTGTGGGGGCAGACTTTGAGGTTTCCTATGTTCAGTATACTGCCCAGTTTCTCAGTCAACTTCCTATGGCCTGCAAGCCAAGATGTAGCCAGCACCAGGTCTGCCTGCATGCTTCCATGCTCCCTGCCATGATGACAATGGACTGTAAGCAAACCCCCTCAATTAAATCTTTTCCTTATAAGAGTTGCCATGCTCATGGTGTCTCTTCACAGCAGTAAAAACCCTAACTAAGAAGCTGGCCTACAGAGCAAGATACTAGCTCAAAAGACAAATAAAAACATAAAAGCAAAACAATCAAATAGGGAATTTGCATATGACATCTTAAAGAGTTATATTAGAGTCCTACTATGTTTAAAATTAGCAAAAGTGTTCTTGGCATTAGTGATTGCAACATTACTGTCAAATAATATATATTTGTATAAATGTTAGTTGTTTCAGTTTTTAAATACCAATTCATTAAGAAAGGTCAAAAGCATCAATGTTATTCTTTTATCATTGGGAAATGGTTTTAACTTCATTCATGTCGCTGTGATAAACACCTTGACAAAGAGCAACTTAAGGTTGAAAGAGTTTGTTTGGCTTATGATTCCAGGCTATAGTCCATCATTGTGGGGAAGTTAAGACAGGAACTTGAAGCAGCTTGTCACATCTCATCTAAGAATAGTATATAATCCTCCTGGTTACTCAATTGTTTGCTTGTACTGAGCACAATTTCTCCATTTTTATGCATCATCTTAAATACTGTTGTCAAATTAATATCTGAACATATCTCACCATACAGAGTGAAAATGGGGAGCACTTTGGGTTTGGGGATAGCTATGATGAAAAAAGGCCTTTGTTTTTTCTGTGATAGTGAGCTTTAATTGACAATATGACACAACCTAGAATGATCTGAGATGAGTCTCCACTAGGAAATGTCTACATTTGGTTGGCATACCTATGGGGGACTGTTTTAAATTCATTGGTGTTGGTAGATCAAGTCTGTTGTGGCCAATTCCATTCCCTAGACAGGGGTTCTTGAACTACATAAAAATGGAGAAATTGCACTCAGTATAAGTAAACCATTTCTGAATTCCTCACAGAAATATACAAAGAAGCAAATATTACTTATAATGCTAATGTGGAAATAACATACATTAATAATCTGATTGTTAATATCACAATCATGCAGCCTTTAGAAGCATCTACTTGTAGTTTGAATGAGAATGACTCCCATAGGCTTATGTGTTTGTGTACTTAGTCCCCAGTTGGTGGTACTATTTGGGAAAAATTAGGAAGTATGGTCTTGAAGGAGGTGTGTCACTGGAGGGTGAGCTTTGAGATTCCAAAAAGTCCATGCCATCTCAGTCTCTCTCTCTCTCTCTCTCTCTCTCTCTCTCTCTCTCTCTCTCTCTCTCTCTCTCTGCCTCATGTTTACAAATTAGAATGTAAGCTCTCTCCTATTGCTCCAGAGGCATGCCTGCCTACTGCTATGCTTGCTGCCATAATGGTCATGGACTCACCCTCTGAAACTGTAGACCCACAATAAACTGTTTCTTTCTTCTATAAACCATGGTATCTTTTCTATTGCTATATAGAAAAGTAACTAAGACACCATTACATACTCATGAGTGACTGAAAAAGAAATGCATGACATGCATAATTATAAAAGAAGTTTTGACATTGTAGACTCCTGAATGAATTCAGGACCCAGAAGCAGTGCTGTTCTTGATGGTGTAACCGTCACTTATGCATTGTTTCAAAATGCTGGCTACTCCTCCTGCTACCAACATTTGAGGCACTGCATGGGAGGTGGGGCCACATTACTGCGTTTGGCTTCCTGGATGATCCTTAGGGATGTGGTAGACATACTGTTTTACAGGAAGCTCTGCAATAGCGTCTTCCAAAGAAAGTAACACTGGAGAATGACAGAAGAGAGTAGAGCACACCACTGGCTGTCTTGGCTCATCCCTTCCTTTGGAAGTCTACTTAAGGATGCTTCTTTGCCTGGCTCCCAGCCTGTCACATAACAGAGGTCTTTGTATTGAGAGGGGAGGGAGATAGGGAATACCTTTCCATTCTGCCTAGGTAATGAGAGGGTATGCGGTAGAAAATAAATGCTTACTGTTGGCAGTGTTTACACAGCCATGTCAAGATGGCTCTAGTCAAACAGAAATAATGACTTTCTCACCCAAACTTTTTTAAAAAAATGGCAAAAATCAATGAATTTTACCTTTCAGACACAGAAAATAACTTATGGTGATTACTAATATGTTTGAAAATCTCTATCGCATAGACCTATCATGAAGTGTGTTTATTTGCATAATTATAAGCAATATTTGCTTCTCTGTATTTCTATGAGGGAACTCTCTTGTAAGGGTGTTCCTTATATATCTATAGAAAAGTTCCCTTTATGGTTCCCAGTTTATAATTAGTTGAATGGAAGACACAATGGAGGTTTCGTGTACATGCATGTAAAACACACATGTCAGAGGACCCAGTAGAGAACTGCCACCAGCCACAGCCTTCTTTGCTTTTTTTTATAACAGAAATCTCTCATTAATGTGAATAATGAGTAATAAGGTTTTCTAAAAGGAATCCATAAAGCTTTTTATTTGAAGTCCAAAAGCTGTGAAGCTGTTAATGTATAGGCTGCTTAGCATGAGTTGACTTTGGAAAGCAGACGACACCAAGGGAAGGACTGTCACATGAATGAACATCTTAGGAGAGGAATGCAATTTGACCCACACTATTGTTTCAAAACTGCCATCTGTCCATCTGTTTCATGCAGGTATTAGGATGGTCATATAGAGGTGAGTGTGTAGCCTTCTAGATTCTGACTCATTGGTTAAAGTGCACGTTTATCAGGCTAGTGAGGTGGTTCAGCAGGTAAAGGCATTTGCTACACAAGATTGACGACCTGAGTTCAATCCTGAGAACCCTCAAAAAGCCAAATGCAGTGGTGACCATCTGTAGACCCAGCACTCCTGTGGCCATATGGGAGGCAGAGACAGAATAACCCAGAAGCTCGCCTGCCAACTAGTCTGTAAAGCACAGAAAGGTAGATACAAGGAGAGTGACCCTTGAAGAGTTAGCATGTGATCCATCCACATTTGGGCTGTGGCATGCACATGCCCACACACACACCGCCACCACCACCACCACCAACAACAACAACAACAGCAACAACAACAATAATAACAATAATAATAATACATTCTAAAATGCTTCTCAAGGTAAAAAAACTTATTAACTGTCATTCAGGTCACTCTTCATAGTGTTTGGTGTATAATGTGGTGTTATGCATTTGGTTTAGTGTTTATTGATGTATTTAGTTATCTTATTAAAGTATTTCAGGTACATCTGTTGCAATTGTCTAAAGCACTGTGTCTAAGGATGAAATGCTCTTAGGTGAAAGGATCTGTGGAATAATTCAAATTTGTTATAAAATAGTTTCATATAGAAAAAGATCATTCCTATAATAAAGCCTCAACTCTATGCCTCATGTCTTAAGTAAGGATTCTATTGCCATGATAAAACACCATGACCAAAAGCAACTTGGGGAGAAAAAGTTTTATTTCATCTTGCAGCTTGTAGTTGAATGGCCTGTGTATGTACCCTGGCTCTTTAAAAGAAAGGCTCCACCCACTTCCCTTCTCTTTCCCTCTCTCTTTCCTGCTGTTTGCCTGGGACAGATAGGACTTTTCCTGTCCCATCCCCCCCTTCTCTTCTGTCCTCTGTCCCCCTCTGTGTCTGTGTCTCTTTACCTCTTTTCTCTTTCCTTCCCTTATTTTCATATCCCCCCCCCAAAAAAAACTTCCAATACAAGTCACGTCTACAGGTCTCTGTTTCCCATCCACCCACATCCATCACCCTCTGCTCCCGGGGACCAGGGACCTGCCCCACTGTGGTCCTAACCCATCACGCTTTATTCCTAATACAGCAACCTGGAGGCAGAAAGTGATGCAGAGGCCAAGGAGAAACACTGCTCACTGACTTTCTCACCCTGGTTTCTTATACCACCCAGGACCCAAGGGTGGCACCACAAACATGGACTGGGCCCTCCTACCTCAATCATTAATGAAGAAAATGCTCCACAGACCAATCTAATAAGGGTATTTTCTCAATTAAGTGTGCCTCTTCATAACTCTAGTTCGTGCTGACATAAAACCAAAAAAAAAAAAAACTAGACATCACACCCTATCTATAGAGGAAGAGTCAGAGGCATGGCAACTTGTCAAAGTGGAAGGATATGGTTCATACTATTTTTTTTTGCTTGTTTTTTGTTTGTTTGAGAGGATTTTTTTTCAAGACAGGGTTTCTCTGTGTAACAACCCTACCTGTCCTAGAACTAGCTCTGTAGACCAGTCTGGCCTCAAACACAGAGATTCACCTGCCTCTGCCTCCCGAATGCTGAGATTAAAGTCATGGATTATCACCACCTTGATGGCTCATACTTTTAATCTTGTTTTAAGGTGTCTTTCTCTTCTCTGCATTTAGAATAGGTTGTCTGGAAGCTTCTACAAAGAATACAGCTCCCTCAATTCAAGCTGTATAAAAATGCCAAGTTCCCTAAAATGCTTGAGAGAAACTGTTACCACACCTTCACTAAAATACCCAACTAAGAACTGTCTCATAGAAAAGGAAAAGGAGTTTGTTTATCAGACTTGTTTTTAAATGATTTACCTGTCTGACAGACAAAACATTTGTAACATGGACCGACCCCAGACTGAGACTGATGTGGCTGTCTGCTCAATATCCAACTGGCCTTGCCTTGACAGTGGGAGCCACCTCAGAAGGGGATTGCAAATTTTCTCTAGGTTGATTTTCCTCTATGGTGTTTGTAGTGTGTGTGTGTGTGTGTGTGTGTGTGTGTGTGTGTGTGTGTGTGTGTGTAAAGAGAGAGAGACAGAGAGAGAAGAAAAGCCTTTATACAAAAGGAAAAGGGCCCTTTGAGAGACCTGGCTCTCATGTAGCACCTGTTCCCTGAGAACAACAAGCCTTTGAAACATCTTTCTCATTAGTGTTAGCACCACAAGTTATCTATTTCCCTAAAATCAAAGAGGAAGGAAGTTCTAATGACTACCTACCTCCTACCTAATTCAGCACAGCTTCCTCCTAGGCCACAGGCAAACCCCCTCCCCTAAGGTCTTGTACTTCTTTGGTTTTTCCTTTACAAGGCATTTGTGGGGAGGGCTGGATAGAAAGGGAACCAATGTGAAGGGAGCCTGGGGGAGACACACAGAATGAGCCTGGAGGCTACTGTCCTCAAGGACCCTGACCCCAGAGAAGGGCAAGCTTCAGGCAGCAACATTGGGGAAATCACCCCAGGAAGGCAGAGCGTGGTAGAAATTTTCAACAGTTGCAGAAGGCACACAGCATACACTGAAGTCCTCAATGCTGGGCCAGATACTTGCACTCCCCAGGCTGCCTGCTTGTCACAGCACCCCTCAAGGTGGAAATGTGGAGGCAAACAGGTTGGCACTGGCCTGGTAAACACCAGACTGCCCTCCCCTGCCCCACACCATGCCCAGGTCTCCTCATAACCAGGAGGGCTGATGAGCATGCCAAAGGGTTGCCTCATTGAAGCCAAAGTGATCCACCTGCTTCTGACAATTAAATAAATGTTGCTTGGACCCTGCTCAGCTTTCTCACTGACACACAAGCCAGCAGCATGCTGCTTTCCAATAATCCAGGAGAAATGCGGAACAGACAGGTTGGTGCTCAGGTCTTACCCCCAGTTCATGAGAATACCTAGCAAACGGGGGTCTGCTTAGAGCACAGGCGTGCAGCCTCACTGGCCCTCCTCCTTGCTTCCCAGAGGGGTCTGAGCAATCAACCTTGATGTCTCCATCTGTCAAATGACAGGGATGGCCCCTTGCTCTTTGCCTCCCTCCAAGGTAACCTTCATGTACAGAGCTAGGGATTTGCAGTTGGAATGACTTTAGATACTGCTTCTGCTTAAATGAAATTTGAAAGCTAGATGTGGTGGTACACACCTTTAATCCCACGCATGAGGTAGAGATGGGAAGATCAGAAACTCAATGCCAGTCTTGGTTACATAGGGAGTTGGCAACCAGCCTGAGGGCCACAGGAGAGCCTGTCTCAAAAACCCAAACCCCAAGTTTGAAGTTTGAGGTAATATACACCAAATGGTAGAGTGGTAGGAGAAATGAAATGAGGGATAAATGGAAAGGACATGGTTATATGGCTTGACCCATTTTATTGGAGGTGGCAGGGATTTAGTAGGAAAATAAAAATCTGCATATATATTGGAAAGATCAAATACTTCAATGGTTAGCCTGAATTATCAACTGGACACAACATAGAATACCTGGGAAGAGAGTCTCAGTGAGGAATTGTCTACATTGATTTGGCCTATGGGCATGCTGTGGGCATTGTCTGAATTATAATAACCGATGTGAGAAGACCCAGCCCAGGATAGGTGGCACCATTCCCTAGGCAGGGTGTCCTAGAGTAGGGTGTATAAGAGTAGCTGAGCACAAGCGAGCAAGTCAGCAGCATGCCCAGGGGGATCTAGAACATGTTCTTCCCCGTTGCCACTAAACTATCACAGACTCAAGATGGCAGATGAGGCACCTCACACCCTGAGGTCTTGCAGGCACATCCAAATAGACAGGGTAGACATTGGCACACATCCCAAGCAACTGGGGACATCCAGTGGCAAAAAGCAGAGCCATAGCCAAAGATTAGCCACCAACCCTGGACTTTCTAAGACCCAGTCCATGCCTCCTCTTCTTCAGCAAAGGCTCTCCTGGGTCTCCCTTCCCCAGGGAGAATCATGCTGCTTTATCTCAAGTCCCTGGAGAGCTTCCAAGCACAGGCTTCACTCTGCTTTCATTCCCACGGCTGCATCTTTACCGGATGATGAAGTCCCAAGGGCCATATCCCAGGGTTATAGTGTAAATAAAATGACTAGTGCAAACAGAGGTCTAATTCATAAACAAGCTAAGGACTGCAAGAAGAAGGCACAGCTGGCAGACATGAGCAGATTATGGAGGGGTTAGGGATGTGGCAAGCCTGGTAGGTAGAGTGCTGGCCTAGTAAGTGCAAATTCCTGGGTTCAGTTCCTGGTACCACATAAAGCAAGGTATAGCCTTATATAGACCTGTACTCCTGGTACTTTGGAGGTGGAGGCAGGGATCCCAAGCTCAAGACCATCCTCAGCTGACCCATCCTCCACCATAGCCCCCCTCCCCCCAAAAAAAGAAAAGATAGAAAGGGTAAAAAAATATTCACATTATGTGGGCAATTGAGACAGCCGCTCAAGATGAGATTGTCTCCTGGAGCACACTATGGAATGGAAACATGGTGTTAGGAAGTAGTGAGGTTCAAGGCCAGGGGCAAATGAGCGGTGAGGCCACTTTTCAGTCGTTGATACTGGGCCTTCACAGTTGCACAGCACAGAGACTAGAAACCAGCAATGATGAACACATGCAAAGTGCGGAGCACAGCAGGTTTGCTTACAAAAGCCTGGAATAATTGCTTCAGCCTCACTGCTAAGAAAATAAGCTGTTGAGTCCAGGATAATTCTAGTAAGAAATTGGCATTCAGGGATTAATTGTTTAGGCTGTAATGACTGCTGCAGCCCAAACTAATGAGAAGAGAAAGAGGTTTCCAATTTGAATATGAGGAGGGAAATGGGCTTTGCCAGGCTGAATGGGACAGAGTTTTGTGGCGGAGGAGTGGTTGACCTCAGCATTGATTGGTCAAAAAAAAAAAAAAAATAAGAAAGCGTTTTTCTTTTTGGGGGGTGGTGGTGGTGGTGCCTATTTTGGTTTTTGTTTCTGATTTTTGAAAGAACAGCCTGAGAAGACTAGTGAACAGCTCATGCTGCCTCAGGAAAACTCTTGATTGATTGTTGAAAGCCTGGCTGACTCCTTACAGGAAGCCCTGGGCAGCTTCGGGCCAACAAGGCCAAAATGAGTCATCTGCTTGCTGGGAGAGAAGCCCACTCAGGGCCTGGGGTCAGATCCTCCCAGCTCTCCTAAGCACTGACCTTCGCAGTCACCTCCCCATCCAGCAAAATCCAGCCGGATGACAGCACTCACCTTGCCAACAGCGGTGGTGGGCTGTGGGTAGGAACTGAGAACATGCCTGGCGCATCGCTCAGCAATCTTCAGATCACTAGCAGTGGGGGGAGGGTGATATAAATACATCACCCCTTTCTGGTCCTCTTATGTGTTTGCCCTGCTTTGCTCCAAACAAGACTCCAACCAACCTGCATGTGTTGTTGTAGCTTCTTCCAGAACTCTGAGCACCACCATGCAGAATGATTAGAGTAGCGAACAAAGATTCAAAATCAAAGAGACCTGCAGTGGGGGACTGGGGAGGTGCCTCGGTGGGTAAGGTGCTCACTGGGCTTGCATGAGGACCTGAGGACAGCAACGAGAGAATCCCAGGGCAGGGGTAGCAGGTACAGAACTTGCTGGCCAGTTAGCTTAGCAAAGTACTGAGCACAGTTTAGTCAAGAGACCATCTCAAAAAATAAGGTGAAGAGACTTGGCATCAGCACACACACACACACACACACACACACACACACACACACACACACACGCACGCACGCACGCACGCACGCGCGCGCGCACGCGCGCACGCGCGCACGCGCGCACAGACTCATGCACACAGACAGGGGCAGACCTGGGATAGTTTGCTAGGTCCAGCAGGACAATATACTAAGAGCCTGGAAGGGACTTGGCCTGCTGTAAGGGAGCCTAGGAGGGTGGAGATTAGGTTCTGTCTTGCCAGGCTTCAGAGACCTAAAAGCACCGCAGATGACAAACGATGGAGGAGAGATGGAGAGAAAACGATGGAGCAGCTTATTTGTTCTACAGTTCCTTGTTGCCTTGAACATATTTTTATTTATTCTGTTATGAGGAGTAGAGCTATAATGAGGAGGCTGAGTCCTTGGAAGATGGTCCCTGTAACTGTCATCTAATGAGAGAAATCCCAAGTTCTTCACCAGTCTTCCAGTTCTACAGCACTTTGGATAAGCAATATCCTTGAAAGATCAATGTTTGAATGCTTGGTCACCAGGGTAACAAAGTTCAAATGTGGAGTCATTGAACAGGACTCTGGCTTTGTCACAGAATTAATCTCCTGGAAAATGGGGCCCAGTTGAGAAAGTAGGTCACTGGGGGGCATGATCTTGAGGAATCTCTTTTGTCCTTGGTCTTTCCCCCTCCATCACCTCTCCCTTTTTCTTGCCTACCATGAGATAAATGGCTCTCTACCACTGTGTGGTTCCCCACCGTGACCTCATGCCTTTCCACACCCTACGAGTAACACAGGCTGAAGCCACTGGACCCATGAGCCAAAATAAGCTGCTTGTCCTTGAACTCAGATATTTTTGTCACAATGGCAGAAGCTGAGTTTTCTATCCAGTGTCCTCCTGCTTCTTATTCTTCTTCCATCATTAGTGATTAAACTTCACATGGGATCCCTTGGATTCTTCCCATGGACCAGAGGACATGGAGGACTTTGCAGAGACTGCACACTTGGGTGGCCAGAGGTTCTGAGAGGACACAGAGCTCTGAGGAGACAGAAAATAACAAGTTCTGCCAGTGAGCTAGAGAACTTGGAACAGTGGTGTATTGCTGGAAGGAATGTAAAATGGCCCAGATGCTATAAAAAGTCAGATGGAGTTTCCTCCCCCCAAAAATAACACAGAATTACCATATGACCCAGAATTTTGCTTCCAGCTATATACCTCAAAGAATTAAAATAGAAACTGATACGGATACTTATGCATGAATATTAAGCACAGCATTACCCACAATGGCTAAGAGGGGGGAACAACATATATGCCCATCAATAAAATGTAATAATGCATACAGTGGAACATTACTTTGCCATAAAATGGAATTCTGATGTACCCTATATCTGAAAGATTAAAAACCTATGCTTTGTGAAATATGCTAGAAACAAAATAACAAACAGCACCTGTTTCCATTTCTATGAATTATATAAAATAATCAAATCTACAGAGACATATGGCAGGTGATAAGTAACAGGGTGAGGAGAGGAAGAAGTGGGTGTTACCGCTGGGTGGCCACGGCTCCTGTCTAGGGTAATGAGCACCCTCTGGGAACAGTGATGATGGCTGCATATTGTGGAATTATATGCTCGAAAGCAGTCAAGGTGGTGTTATGTCAGATAGATTCACCACAATAAAAACAGGAACTCTACTTCAGAGATGACAGCATCGAACCACCTGAGAGATGACTCAGTGATTGATGTGCTTGCCATGCAAATGTGAGTTTGGGAGTTCAGATCCCCAGAACCCATGTGAGTACCACATGGGCATGGTGGCAGGGGACCCTCAGAGCAAGCTGGCTAGCAAGACTAGTCATAGTGGCAAGCTCTAGGTTTAAGGGGCCCTACCTCAACTAATAACGTGGTGAGCAACTGAGGATGATTCTTGCTATCAACCTACACACACACACACACACACACACACACACACACATGCAAAACAAGCATACATCCATATGGCACATCACACATACAAGGGTTGGGGGAGAGCATGAATGGCAAAAGAAAAAGAAACAACAAAAGCATGGTCTCTGAGCAAAGCTGGGCATGGCATGACTCCTGCTCGATGGAACTTCAGTCAACAGCTCACTTCCCTTTACCCTCCAGCCACTTGGGATGGTTAATTCTCCTTTCCTTCTCCCATGTGGGTCTAGAAATTCTCTTTAACCCTCTAAAAGCCTTTGCAAGACACCAGTCTAGGTCAGGCTCGTTGGCTGTAATCTACCGAAGACCTTTCTTTGCAAGATGCGTTTTGGTGATGGGTAAGAAACATGTATGCACCACTAAATGATGGGGATGTAGTCTGAGAATTGCACTGATAGGCAGCGCCCTCACCATGTGGATATCAAAGAGGATATTTAACTCTAGGTTTACACGTCTGGTCCAGCATATTGCTCTTAGGGTACAAATCTACAGAGCATATCATTGTATTGAATGTTCTAGGCCTATACCTCACTGGTGAATACTTGCATATTTAGAGCCATCTATACCCAGAAAAGGTACAGTAAGAGTACTAGGCCATAGACATCTTTCATCTCCATTATAATCTAACAGGATCAGTGCCTTAAACATGTATTATTGACGGTTATGTTCCATAGTAGTGTGTGACTGTATTTAAACACTGAGTCTGCGGTGAGACATATATGCCATCAAGTCTGTTTCATCTCTCCATGATAGAACCACTTTCCAAGGCAGGCCCTCAGTAAATACATGCCATAAATACAGACACACACGAACCACCATCTCCATTGTCGTGACCGTGTCTCCCCATCCACTCTCTTCCACAACCCATCATCCATAAGGGTTACTTTAACCATCTGCTGGCCTAGTTTGTTAACACCAAAACATTTAGATAAATGTTGTGTGGGTCTTGCAGGTGTTAGAGGTAGCCAAAAGCACAGAGCCACAGCCTAGGTCAGCTACTGGATGTAGCTCTCATGTCCTCATTTCATCTGAGAGGTGTTAGCCAGCTCCAGAGGAAGCCCCTGCTGGTTTTCCATGAGGGACAACAGTGCAAACAGAGCAACAAAGAAGCCAGATTTACCTGAAACTAATTGCTGGGGATGGAGAAATGCATGGGGTGGGGCCCTGGTCTAAGTAAATAAGATGCAGCACGACAGAAGCTTCTAGAAGGTAGCCAGTGCTCAACCTCAGGGTCTAAGTAGCATTTTCTGGAGCATGCAGATGCTGCAGTTCTCTGAGCTACACACTTGAGATTTATGCACTTCACGCGCAGGTGGTTTTTGGAGTCACTCAGCTTGGGCTTGCCAGCGAGCTGCCCTTGAGCAAGTGACAGATGCTCAGAAACCTCCATTTACTTGATTACAAAGTGGGTTAGGCCAGCTCGTCTCCCTCGTGGCACTGCAGAGATGACAGAAGTTGGTGCTTGAGTGGTGTCAGCTTCACATTGCTGCCATTGAATTGGAGGTGTAGGCCCTGTGGAAACAGGCAGGTTGTTTTTTAAGTCGCAGTTTTTCTAAATGAAAAATAAAGTAATTCTTTCTGTTCTCCACTCTGTTAGCCAATGCCACCGTCTTCTCTCTGAGCAGTTCAGTTTAAGCCACTAGGTCTAGATGCTGCCTTTTTGCCTGGTCACCATCAGCATCTCAGCGTGACTTCAGCCCCAAGGAAGCTGCAGCAGCTGCTGCTAAAGAAGGCTGATTGGAACAGGCTTTTCCTGCTCTTGTCTTGGACCTCACCCTGGGCCCCTGGAAGGAGCTTGGAGCTGATGCTGGAATTTAATCCCTTACAGAGATGTCTGGATTCTATTTCCTGTTAAAAGAAAGGAGACTTTGGTTGTTCTATTAGGCCAGCTGGGATGGCATTGTCTCTTGAGTCTCCCAAAGTCCTGACTATTGCTTCTTTATTATACTGTTGTAAAATTCTGCTGCCCCCTTAGGTGCAACTTCAAAAGGAGAAGTTGGCTTTTGTATAGACTCCTAAAAGCATTCAGAATAGAGTCTCTAACCTCACAGAACCCCTGTCTCATGCTGTCTAAGGATAAGGTTCCATCTCAGGCATCACTGGGAAAAAGGGAGATAGTATCAGCTCTCAAAGAGTTTTGGTGGCATTTCTCTAGAAGAGGCTTTGGGTCACCAATTTCGGCCACAGAGATAGACATGCGCCTAGCCTAACCACTGTGTGAGTCTGGCAGAGAGCAAGAGATGAGGAGGAGGAAGAAGTGGTTTGGAGTCTGTGCCAGGCCATGCTTCTGCTACCTCATTTGGTTCTCCCAACAACTCCGCAAAGTATTGTTCTCGTTTTATGTGTGAGGACGCTGAGCTTCAAGCCAAGACATGGCCCAACGTCTGAGTGGAAACGGGATTGTCTGTATCATTGGTGGGATGCAGTGCAGAGAGAGGCAAAGCAGGGGCTTCTTGGTTAAAATTAAGACTCTCACAAAGTGACAGCAACACATTAAGTCAGGGGAGGACAGTTGTAAACCAAGGGCCTTGTGGATGGCACCAGTAGAATGTCCACAGAGCCTGCCCAATGCACAGGAGCTATGAACAATTGTGGAGGCCTAAAGGAGGGAAGACCAAGACTGGTTGGGAATACTGGTAAAACAAAAAGCTTTATTGATGGGAGCAGCAGAGAATTGGAGAAGTCTGACACGATGCCTCCCTGATGACTTTTTAAAAATCAGAACAGTATGTAGGCTTGGGATTAAGGGTCCCTGAAAGCCTATGGGACTCATGAGTCTACCCTGAAGCCAGCCACTCAGACTGAAGGTGACTAGGTCCATCCCTTCCGTCCAGAACTCTCCAAACCCCTCAAAGAACTGTGAACTGCTAGACCACCTATGAATCTAGATTGGAAATGTCTATATCACTTAGGAATAAGATCATTTGTAAAGAACAGGACAGGCAATAGTATCATTTTTTATTTGAATTAGAAACAAGATTGATTTACATGACAATCCCAGTTCCCTTCTCCCTCCCAGCCTTTCCTACCACCCCACAACTAACACCCTACCTATCACATTTCCTTTCTTCTATTCTTCACCTGACTCAACCTTTCTGCTCCCTCATGACCTCTGCATCCTTCCTCCTCTTCCCTTCTCATTCTCATAGCTCCCTCCCCCCTCTTCCCATGCTCTCAATTTGCTCAGGGGATCTTGACCCTTTCCCCTTCTCCAGGGGACAATGTTTGCCTCTTTTAGGGTCCTCCTTGTTTACTAGCTTCTCTGGCAGTGTGGATTGTAGGCTGGTAATCCTTTACTCTATGTCTAAAATCCACATATGAGTGAGTACATACCATGTTTATCTTTTTGTGATTGGGTTACCTCACTCAGAATGGTTTCTTTGAGTTCCATCCATTTTTCTGCAAATTTCAAGATTCTATTGTTTTTTTTTCTGCTGAGTAGTACTCCATTGTGTAAATGTACCACATTTTCTCTATCCATTCTTCAGTTGAGGGGCATCTAGGCTGCTTCCAGGTTCTGGCTATTACAGATAGTGCTGCTATGAACATCGTTGAACAGATGTCCTTGTTGTCTGAATGTGCTTCTTTTGAGTATATGCCTAAGAGTGGAATTGCTGGATCTTGTGGTAGACTGATTCTCATTTTCTTGAGGAATCGCCATACTGATTTCCAAAGTGACTGTACAAGTTGGCACTCCCACCAGCAATGGAGAAGTGTTCCTCTTTCTCCACATCCTCTCCAGCATAAACTGTCATTGGTGTTTTTGATTTTAGCCATTCTGACGGGAGTAAGATGGTATCTCAGAGTTGTTTTGATTTGCATTTCCCTGATGGCTAAGGATGTTGAACACCTTCTTCTGTGTCTTTCAGCCATTTCAGATTCCTCTATTGAGAATTATCTATTTAGTTCTGTACCCCACTTTTTAATTGGATTGTTTGGTGTTTTGGAGACTAGCTTCTTGAGTTCTTTGTATATTTTGGAGATCAGCCCTCTGTCAGATGTGGGGTTGGTGAATATCTTTTCCCAGTCTGTGGGCTCAGGCAATAGTATCTTAACCAAACAAAAGCTTATTTTTCTGCAAAACTGTGTGGGGGTGCTGAGGTGATGGTTCAGAGTGTAAGAGTTCTCACTCTGCAAGCATGAGTTTGGATCCCCAGTCCCCATTATCCATTGATCTATATATCCATCCACTTATCAACCTGTCAGTCACCCATTCATCACTCATCCATCCATCTATCCACCCATCCATCTATCCGCCACTCTGCCCATTCATTCACCCATCCAAATAATTGTTTGCCACCCACTATGTGCCCAGCTCTCTCCTAAGCTTTGGGGGTATGGTAGTGAGTAAGATAAACAAATTCTCATTGTGTGTTTACAGTCCAATTCAGAAAGAAATTTTTTAAAAAATAAGTTAATAGGCAAGTCTATTGGGTAAGTGCTTTACAAAGAATTCAGACAAACTGGACTGGATCATCCAGGAAAGCTATCTTTAGAAAAGACATAATAGCAGCTGAGTCACAAGTCCTGGGTTTGACTGAGAAACGCTGCCTCAAAGAAAAGGTAGTGAAAGAGCCACCAAGGAAGGGTGGCTGTCACTTGTGAAGCACACACATACACACACACACACACACACACACACACACACACACACACACACACACACACATCCCCCCATATATAGAAAAGATAAGAAAAAACAAACATGATGTGAGCTCATGTTAGACTTATAAGAATATTCCTGAACTAGCCAGATAGTGCCCACGGCTGGGGCTCCTGCCTAGAAGGAAGGAGGAAACAAAATCAGAGGGCTTGTGTTGGGGACCAGAAGAAAGAAGAGAGGTTTTCCAAGGGTTGTGGAACCTGCGTTTGAACAAAAGCAGGATAGTACAGCCGGCTGGCCTGTAAGCAGTAGGGAGAGCCATTGGGCGAGCAAAGACACAGAGGTCTTTGAGAAGGGACCCTGCCCTACGTCTTGGGAACTCCAATGATAGAATACTGTGTTAGCAGTGAGGAGGGTCTTGGAGGTAAAGTAGCTGTAGACTCCCACAATACCCAGAGGGTATATGGCAAGGACCTGCGTCATAAGAAAGGTGGAAAACACTACTAGTGCAGTAGCTAAGCAGAAAGTAGGAGTGTGACAAGGCTGCCATCTTAAGATCAGTTATCCTGGTACCTTCCCTATTTATTACGTGTGTACCCAAATGCCGCCCTGCCGATGAATGGATGAGAAACCCTTCCAGACATTAAGGGGACAGCAAGAGAGGAAAGAACTGCAGAATAGGACATGCTGTCCCCTACCTAACTCCTTCCTCACAAAGATGTGGTGTAAAGGCACCAATGTTCTGTTCCTTTAGCAGAGAGGGAGCTGGGAGAGCATGGTTCCCGGAGGATGGCTGTCAAAGGAAATACAGCTCAATGTTGTACCCTGCACTGTAACACGGAGCGCACTGCCAGGCTGGGCCAGAGCTCTGCTCGTGTGGTGTGAGGTCAATCAATATCCTCCCTCTGTCGTGAGGCCTGTGGGGCCACACATCCATCCCTGCCTCATCATTCACATTCCCTTTTATTAGTCTCATGCTCTCAGAGTTGAGATAATGATTTAAAAGCTCTAATTGTGTTACATTCCGAAGCCTGGCTGCCATCAAGGCTGATTGTAATGAGATTTGGGAAGGAGCCCGGCTCTTAGCCGGGGCCAATTCATCTCGGGGAGAAAGTGGTACCATCACCACACCCAGGAATTATTAGCACTTAGAGGAAAACTGAAGAGGCCTATTAATGTGAGCTGCCTAGGGAGTCCTGAGGTGTGAGGTGCAATTATATTTCTTATTTATTTCCCCTGGTTTCATATTTAAGGGTGAAGAAAAGATGGGTAGGTAAGACCTCGTGAGGATCAATAAATATGTATTAAGCCCCATAATGCTGTCATGCCGCCATCCCCCTGCATAGTGTCAGCATTCTTTAGCGTGAGTGCATTAGCATACCACATGGCTCCCTGACTTCTCAGAACAGCCTGGAGAGAGTAGAGGATGGACTGGTTGTTATTTATTTTATGTTTTGCTAGCTGAAGAACCTAAGGCCCAAAGAGAATAGGTTCCTTTCTTTACTAAATGTAGAATCGGATTTTAAGCTAGGTTTTTCTAATTCGAGTGTATTGTTTTCTAAGTATACTCTGGGGCTTTGTATGCCAGGTGGTGTGCGTCTGGGGATCCGAAGACATTTAGCACATGGTGTCTTTTCCAACAGTGGTTTTCAACCTGCCAGAATGTTACCTTCATGTAGGAAGCTACAAACAGAGGTGAAGCTTGGAAGCTGGGGCCCCATCTCTGCTTCTAACATGAGTCTGGTTCCAGAGCTGTCAAGTTTCTAGAGAGTGGGAGAGCAAGGGGAGACTGGTGCCAGGTGAGGGGAGCTTGTCCCACGCTGCACTGGTCACTCTCTGCACCTCCTTTTATTAGTGGCAATGATTTATGGACAGCAACAGCGGGTAGCTGAATGCCCGGCCTCAACACACTCCATCCAGTCATCAACTTTGTGACACAGGGAACACAAGCGGCACCTTTTGAGACCTGGATATGGTCCACTTGATCAAGCAGAAGGCTTATAGAAATAAAGGAAGTAAGAGGAATTAACTTCAAAAGCAAGTTGTGCCCATTTCCACTCTATGAATTTAAAGCCCACACTGACATTTATTGAAACCTGTGGAAGTCGGAATTGCCTAGTATGTGTAAAACGATATGAAAACTGGCCCCAAGGTACAGTCTCGTGAGCATGAAATGGAGGGAAGTGTATTCTTGAGCTTTTAGGGGCCCACTATGGAGACTACTAAAATACCCAGTGCTGCTGAAGAGGCCAGAGCTGCTGAGCCAGCTGCCCAAGGCCACAGCTCCCAGGCCAGGCTGCAGCAGCGCCACTCCTCACACCACAGCGCCTACTGGACTAAACCACCAGAAAAATATTTTCCCAATCCCTGCCCAACCCCTGCTGCATTAAAAAGAGGACAATATAATACCAGAGAGGCAAGGAGGCTCTTCTGGTGTCTTTGGAAAAGAAAAATGCTGAGACCAAAATGTTCCAAATGCTCAGAGTAGATCGGGCTCTCAAGGGCTGAGAGTTTCTATTTAGAGTTTTCAAGCCAAAAGGTCTATCAATTGTAGATTTCATGAAAGAAAAGGAAAATTGGAGAAACTCTAGAGGCAGAATGAGGTTTAAGGTTTTAAAGTAGTCGCTATAAAAAGACCTGCCTGGCTGGGAAAATAGGGCAGACGCGCCTTCCCTGTTCTGAGTCTGGAGATTAGCTGAGACAGTGGACAAGCCAGCTCCCTGTACTGCCGGGATTGGGAAACCACTGAGGCAGGAGCCCCAGCCCAGACTAATGAAGTCAATGTGGTGGCATGGACCAGGCAAGAGATTTGTTACAAGCCATTGGACAGTTGGAGCTGAGGTTCCACCATGATCAAGCATTGTGCAAATATGAATTGTAATTACTGCATCATTCAAGCAAGCCCAGACTTCTATAGAATAGGACCCCCCTTCCATACCCCTGAGGCTCACATAACACCTAGCAGCTTTAATCTATCATGCCAGAGATGGGCTTAATTGAAGGAAGAGATTTGTGTTGAAGGAAGGTCAAGCAATCTCTGTTTGCCTCTCTCTAGGGCTGTGATTCTCAACCTGTGGGGTCCTGACCCCACAGGGGTTAAATATTGAGTATCCCACATATTAGATCCCTGAATTATGATTCAGTAGAAAAATTACACTTATGAAGTAGCAATGAAAATGATTTTATGCTTGGGGTCTCCATAACACAAGGAACTTTATTAAAGAGTTGCAGCATTAGGAAGGTTGAGAATTACTGCTCTAGGGTGTCCCTCTATAATAGAGACCTCAGTGGACATTTTCACAGCCTCTGAACTTGACTTGTTCCTTAATAAAAGAAATCAAGAGACCCTTACTGAAGTGATGTATAAAGATGGGGGGCTCTAGCTCATAGGATACAAGAAGATGGCAGCTCCAAACACCTGTCACCATGCTAAAGGAATACAACTTGAGAGACATTTTCCTGATTAAATATATATTTACATAAATTATATATTTATATGAATATATGTGTGAGTTTGTTTCAAAAATTGGGAAATAAAAAATATAAAAAAAATCAAAGCCACCCACAATCCTGTTTCCCAGAGGCAATCGTTGTTAATACTATTTTTGTTGTTGTTGTTTTTCCCTCTAATCTTCCCTTATTGTATTTTGGTAAAGTTCAGTTCACTTTTCCATGTTTTGAGGACTCTCGAGTGGTGATTCAGAACTCAACTTCTATCTGAAAGCTCTCAAATTCAAATACAGTTTGTTTAGCTACAAATCAGCCCTCTCATCTTAGTCTCTTCTCAAACGGCAATAGGCCGCATGCACCACACGATGAAACTGCTGACGGATTGTGGGAGAGATGCTTAGGAAGCCTATATTGGCACTGAGGAACCCGTCCCCAGATCACACTGGCAAAGTCTCCCTCCCTGAGTTAAGGCAGCCGGATACTGTACAGGTCTGAGTCAAGACCCCAGTGTCCCAAGAAAACATTGTTTCTGAGCAGGTCCTGGGGCACATGGGCCGTATTCCTCTGAGACACCAAAGGCTACATTTGTCACTAACAACAGGGGCACATGCCACAGGAGTATCAGCAGGTAATGCAAGCTAGGAACACACAGGTGTGGACATCTTTGTGCCAGCCACAGATGGCCCTGTCAAGTCACTCATGACACGCAGTCCCTCATCCCCAGTCCATGAAGTGTGGTGCTGAAAGTCAGGTCTCCAGAAATCAGCTTAACACATGGAGAAAATGGTCATATGGCCCAAATTCCCTCCCTGCCCTACCGCTGAGCACAGAAGCTCATGAGTGCTGTTCTATCCTGGCCTCATTGATCAGCAACCCAATAACTGAGAACAGTTATTTCCTGGGGATAGGGCACATCTCACTGATGCTATAATTAAGAGGACCACAGAGTCATTTGCATAACACTGGCTCATAATTAGAATCTTTGTTGAAGTTAATTAGGACAATGGTTGTGATTCTCTGTGGTAGAGGTGTATGTGTGTGTGCAGAGGCCTACTGTCTTTCCTCAATCACACCCCCCCTTTTTTTTTGAGAAAGGGTTTCTTCTCAGTAGCCCAGACCTTGCTGAGTCATCTAGGCTAGGTGTCCAGTGAGCCCCAGACATTCACCTGTCTCTGCCTCCCCAGTTCTGGAATTGTAAGTACGTACCAGCATATCAGTCCAGCTTTTTGCATGGATCCAAGGAATCTAAGTTGGGTGCTTGTGCTTGCAAGACAAACACCTTACTGGCTGAGTGATCTCCCTAGCCCAGGTTGTCCACTGTGAAGATGGTTATTTATTGGGAAACATTTATTGATGGCATACCATGTGACAGGCACGCGTTGGGTCTGAAAGCAATATGGTCCAAACCCTTAAGAGCTGATGGTGTAGTGGAAAAAAGGTTCTGTTCTATCACTGTGAGGAAACAACTTATTGAAGGTACCTTATTAAAGAATGCATTTAATTGGGGGCTTGTTTGGCGGTAAGCAGAAAAGCATGGTGCTAGAGCCATAGCTGAGTGCTCACACCTGATCTGCAAGTTGTAAGCAGAGGGGCACTGGGCCTGGCATGGGCTTTTGAAACCTCAAAGCTCACCCCCGGGAATACACCTCCTCCAACAAGGCCACACCTCCTAGTCCTTCCCAAACAGATCAACTAACTAGGGGCCAAGCATTCCCCACACAGGAGCCTACAGGGGCCAGTCTCATTCAAACCACCATACAAGGTATAAACCACATATTGAGAGTGGGCTATTGGGACAGCCAAGAGTGCTTAGCAACAGAGATATGTTCTGACAGAGGCATCCTTCTGCATTCTGTCCCTTGCACAACATAGCATGCACTTGCTCAGACCTAGACAGACTAGGACAGGCATGCAATATGGCCTCTTGATGCATTCAAGAGACTCTGCAAGTGATGTATATGGGGCTATTGTCAATGGAACCCAATGTTATTTACAAAAAAACAAAACAAAACAAAAAAAACCTGTTTCTAAAGGGGACACTCAAAATAGTGACAAAAAATTTAGTAAAAACAGTTCTACAGTCATTTATTATTGTCAAGCATTGCGTGCTAACCACAATTTTCATTGCTATATTTTCATACAACTAGTGGCATAGTAGATGTGTTTACATCAACATTGCCACAAACACGTGAATAGTATGTTAAACTATGGCCTCACCACAGTCACTGTGGTGCTAGGCTAGAGGGACTTTTCAGATCTACCAGAAGCTTGCAAGACCACTGTTGAAAACATCAAGGGAAGGTGGCTGGAGTGTCGTATTAGACTTCAAGTGACTATAACTCAGGTCACTTGAACATCAAAACTTTATTGTCTTATAGTCCTGGAAGCTAGCATTCAGAAACCTAGGCACTGGCAGATCTGGTAGCTTAGTGCAAATTCCCATTAGCTGTGGAGTTCTGCCTCTTTTCAGTGAAATAATTACCTGGATGCTAAGAGGGACTCCGTACATCACTGTGAGTTGTCATTGTCACTGCTAATTGCTGCTACATGTAGGCAATGTTAGTTAAGCATTCTTCCTCCTGGTGGTTGTCACACTCTGAGCCATTTCACTGGTCTGGCTGTCCCAGAATAACTGAGAAGCAGTTACAAGCTCCACAAGTGCCTGAGAGCAGCCTCGCTGCACGTTCCCCAGCCAGCGGGGAAAGCAGGTCAAAGTGAGCAGAGCGAGGCAGAGACTGGAGGAGGCATAATTACAGAGTCCTGGACAGGCTGTTGTTTCCAGGGTCATGCTGACATTTACATTCGTGTGAATGCCCTTCCTGAGCCTTTTATAACACAGCTGCCTTGATTTATAAATATAAAATAGATGCACATCATTGCCCAGTGCAGATCTTAGTGGAAATAAGTGGCTGTCACACCTTTACTTCCTGAGCTGGGCTATTAACGTGTTTTACTGGGTAAATCTCCCATTGATGTCTTGACTGTGGTCCAGCCATTGGAAAGCCTAGCAGAAACAAGGCCTCCTGGTTGCTCAAGGCAGGAGCACTGTACTCTGTGGGAATAGAGGGATGTCCCTTGAGGCTGGGTGACATGGTGTCACAGAGCAGAAACATCAATTAGATGGTGATGTGAGTTCCTTCTGTTGTTCATCAAAGTCCAGCAGATCTGTGAAGCAGAGGGGTCCAGCTGGACCAGGAGGAGGCTTCCGTCTTCCATCCAGCTGCCTCTGGGAACCCAGGCTAGGCAGCTGAGTCTCTCTGGATACCAGTTTCCTTGTCTCTTTAATGGCATTGACGATGATTCCTAACTCCTGCCTCTGCTGTGAGAACAAATAAGAGATACATGCAAAGAGTTTCATGTGGGGCTTGGGTCCTGAAAAACACGACACAAGTCAGTAACTGTTATCATCATACTATATGATCCCTCTACTGCCATGTCACCCTAGCCTTTGTCAAATGTGTCACATATAAAGAAAACAATCTCGCCATGCACAAAACTTAAGTCAAAATGGATCAAAGACCTCAACATAAATCCAGCCATACTGAACCTATTAGAAGACAGAGTGGGAAATACCCTTGAATTAACTGGTACAGGAGACCGCTTCCTGAATATAACACAGACACTGAAATCAATAATTGATAAATGGGACCTCCTGAAACTGAAAAGCTTCTGTAAGGCAAAGGACACAGACAACAAGACAAAACGGCAGCCCACAGAATGGGAAAAGATATTCACCAACCCCACATCTGACATAGGGCTGATCTCAAAAATATACAAAGAACTCAAGAAGCTAGTCTCCAAAACACCAAACAATCCAATTAAAAAGTGGGGTACAGAACTAAATAGACAATTCTCAATAGAGGAATCTAAAATGGCTGAAAGACACATAAGAAAGTGTTCAACATCCTTAGCCATCAGGGAAATGCAAATCAAAACAACTCTGAGATACCATCTTACTCCTGTCAGAATGGCCAAAATCAAAAACACCAATGACAATTTATGCTGGAAAGGATGTGGAGAAAGGGGAACACTCCTCCACTGCTGGTGGGAGTGCCAATTTGTACAGCCACTTTGGAAATCAGTATGGTGACTCCTCAAGAAAATGGGAATCAGTCTACCACAAGATCCAGCAATTCCACTCTTAGGCATATACCCAAAAGAAGCACATTCATACAACAAGGACATCTGTTCAACGATGTTCATAGCAGCATTATTTGTAATAGCCAGAAACTGGAAGCAGCCTAGATGCCCCTCAACTGAAGAATGGATAGAGAAAATGTGGTACATTTACACAATGGAGTGCTACTCAGTGGGGGGGAAACCCAATAGAATCTTGAAATTTGCAGGAAAATGGATGGAACTAGAAGAAACCATTCGGAGCAAGGTAACCCAATCACAAAAAGACAAACATGGTATGTACTCACTCATATGTGGATTTTAGACATAGAGTAAAGGATTACCAGCCTACAATCCACACTGCCAGAGAAGCTAGTAAACAAGGAGGACCCTAAGAGAGACACACATGGTCCCCTGGAGAAGGGGAAAGGGACAAGATCCCCTGAGCAAATTGGGAGCATGGGAAAAGGGTGAAGGGAGCTAGGAGAATGAGAAGGGGAGAAGAGGAGGGATGCAGAGGACATGAGGGAGCAGAAAGGTTGAGTCAGGGGAAGGATAGAAGATAACAAGAATGGAGATACCATAACAGAGGGAGACATTTTAGGTTTACAGAGAAATCAGGCACTAGGAAATGTCTGGAGATCTACAAAGATGACACCAGCTAACAATCTAAGCAACAGAGGAGAGGCTACCTTAAATGCTCTCCCCTGATAATGAGATTGATGACTGATTTATATGACACCCGATAGCCCTCATCCAGCAGCTGGTGGAAGTAGAAGCAGACACCCAAAACTAATCACTGAACTGACCTGGAATCCAGATGCAGAGAAGGACGAGTGAAAAGCAAAGGGGTGCAGACCAGGCTGGTGAAACCCACAGAAACAGCTGACCTGAACATCGGGGAACTCTTGCTACCCAGACTGATAATAGCTGGGATACCAGCATGGGACTGACCCAGACCCCAGGAACATGGGTTTCAGTGAGGAAACCTTGGAAATCTACGGGACCTCCTGTAGTAGTTCAGTACTTATCCCTAGCACAGGTGTGGACTTTGGGAGCCCATTCCATAGAGGAATACCTCCTGAGCCAAGACACATGGGGGTGGGCCTAGGCCCTATCCCAAAGGATAAGATAGACTCTGATGACACCCTATGGAAGGCCTCACCATCCAGGGGGAGCAGAAAGGATATGTGATAGGTAGGGTTTTAGTTGGGGTGGTGGTGGTAGGGGAGGACAGGAGGGAGAGGGAACTGGGATTGTCATGTAAATCAATCCTGTTTCTAATTCAAATTTTAAAAATCTGCAAAAAATAAAAAAGAAAGAAAAGAAAAGAGTCTCAGGAATTTTATCAACTTGTCTAGAAGCTATAGTCTAGACAGGCTGGGGCCATATTGGGATTCAGGGATGTCCTACCATGGATTCTCAGATCATGCTGTGGACACCTGGAATCTTCAGGAAATGCCAAGGAGCCTGTTTTTTCCTCGGGGTCAAGATGTAACAATTTCAAATGTTAAAAGCCTGAAGTGCTTGGGCTGACACAGGGACAGTCAGGGTTCCCCAGGAAACAGACAATGAGAAAGCATAGACAGACAGCCATCCCTCAGTATAGGGTATTGGCTCCAGAACCTGTGCCAAATTCACAGGTCCCCAAGTCTGTCATATAAGAATATGATACCTATCTATCTATCTATCTATCTATCTATCTATCTATCTATCTAGATCTCAAATATGAATATATCACATTCTCCTCAATATTTGTGATCTCTGAATTATTTGTAGCAAACAATGTTAAAGTCTTTTAAATGGTTGCTACTTTTGTATTAAATAAGGGTAGGAAACCCCGTGCTCATGTTCATGACACCCACCATCACAGGCCTCTGTACAAGCTCCACTTGTAGGTAGTTAAATTTGAGGATACAGACTGCTGTATAGACACATGGACATATTGTTGTTACATACACGTAAAGTTCTGGCATTGCCCTCTCCTGATTCATAGATTGAGACCAACTCCACACCATGGTAGTGTTATGAAGTAGATGCCCAGTGGATGGCTATATACCCATGTATATATGAGCAGTATCAGTTGGATCAAGGGGTTGTTAACCAGAAACTTGAAACTGAGGAGATGGGGGGAGCTCTAGGGGTGCTGGAGGGGGGTAAGGTAGATGGTAGATGGATGTGATCAAAATGCATTGCATAAGTATATGAAAAATTCAAAAAATAAATAAAACAGTGAAGGATGCTACCTTGCCATGCTCTGCTTAAGACTCGATCTTGAACTGTGAGAAAGATGTCTGCTATTTGTAAATTAGTTTGAGGTACTTTGTTGCAGCAGCTGGAATGGACTAAGTCCCATGGTTGTATACATATACACTACAGCCACACACAAGTAGAGAAACATTGACTTAAGGCATTAGCTCATGCACTTGTGAGGACCGGCAAGTTCAAATACTGAGGGTAGGCAGCTCTACATGAGGCCAGAGTTTGAGCCGAGAGATAATCTGGAGGCAAAATTTCCTCCTCTTTGCAGGATCTCAGCCTCTTTCCTTTTGAAGCCCTCAGCTGATGGGATGAGGGCCACCTCTGTCCCCTTACTCTGAGTCCACCAGCTCGGGTGTACACCTCACCTAAACCCTACATCCACAGAACCAATCAGACTTGTGTTTTACCAAAACATCTGCTACTGTGACCTCACTAAGTGGACACATTAAAATTACTACTCATTGCTTTTCCTGGAAATACAAAATAGTCCTCACCACAAGGACACACCATGATTTTGTTTGTTTACACTGGATCTCTGAAGGCTGTAAATGCATGACTTCCCAAGTATTCTAGAAAGATCTGAGCAGGGTTGTGCTATGAGAAAATTATGAGAATCCAGGGATAGTGAGAACCAAGCCTACGAGGGAAGCTACCCCTTGTGCTGCCTCTGTGTCTGCAAGCTGCCTTCCTTGTTCATCTTTGCCTCTGTGGGTCTTACTCTTCCTCCCAGTTATCATCTTGGTACCCTAGGATGGTGCTGTTTCTCCTGCTGAACACCCCCTGATCCCCAGCACCTATCTCATGCACTTCTACATAACGGCCTGTGCAATGAACTGGCCAGTACAATGAACTGTAGCTTTTTGTGGAGTATGTGCCTAAAATATCCTTGAGCAGTTGCATGAGTGTCTTGGAGCTGCATTCTTGCAAAGTCATCTACTGAAATCCTAGCCTGTGCTGATATGGGACTTTGCAGGCAGAAATAATTAGGTTTCGATAAGGATATGAAGACAGAGTCCTCTTGATCGTATTTCCCTGTAGGTAGAGAAAGAGTGCAGAGAGCTTCCTGCCGCCTACATCTCTCTTCTCACCCCCGGCTTTCCCCACTTCTCTTCTCTCTGGGTCTGCATTTCTCCCTTCTTCCTCCTTTCTTACCAATGAAACAGGAGAAGAGTGGGAATGTACCCACTGCAGACCAGGAAGTGGGTTGTTCCTGGACACCCATTTGCCCATATCTTGGTCTTACACTTTGGCCACCAGAACGGAGCAGGATCACTGGCTGTGATGTAAGCCACCTAGACTGTGATGCTCTGTTGGAGCAGCCTGGACTATCTGAGACAGAGGATAAAGGAAAGAATGAATAGTTGTATGGGGCCAGGTGGGGAGGCTGTGGTCACAGGTAGCCTAAGCAACTAGACCATGGACAACACTCATGATCCTAGAAATAACATTCCCTAGGTCCATTGGCACCAAGCCATAGGTTTCTCCTCTTGCTTTCTGCACTACTGAAGCTACCAGGCAGCATGTTGTGTCCTAACCCTGTCCCCATTTCTGGTCTATAGGAATCACAGTGAGGGAGATGTGACTGCCGCTCCTGGGACTTAGTCCTGAGGTGGGGTCACATGCAACTCTGGGCTTTCCACAGTCTCCTTCCATGGGTGGGTGGTGTAGGCAGCTGGAGAAGGTACCCCCTGGCTGCCCTACATCCTGCTGGGAATCCAGATGGTCTAGTAGGCTTCAGTACCACCAGCTTCCTTCCCATTTCTGGGAAGAGATGTGGCCTCCCGTTTCCAGCCCAGGATGTGCTCAGCTCCTGCATGTGCAGCCTGCATGTGAGCTTGTGAAGACACCCCAAACTTTCCCTGGAAAAAGTCGCAGGGACTTTTTCCTGCGACTCCCACCCCCTGCTACCTCCCACCCTCACCCCTGTGGATATCATCTTCAAAGGTTTTCACATCATTGGGGGCACCAGAAAAATCTTAAAAGAACCTCTATACTGGGACCGCAGACCATATCTCATGTTTATTTGCATACCTCATGAAACAAGAGTGTCTAACACACACACACACACACACACACACACACACACTGGTATACACACACACATCTGCACTACGTATACCTACATTATACACCACACATTTGTATACACATCTGCACTACACACACATCTGCATTACACACACACACACACACACACACTCACACACACACCTGCACTACACACACACACACACACACACACACACACACACACACACACACACCGGTATACACACACACATCTGCACTACGCATACCTACATTATACACTACATTTGTATACACATCTGCACTACACACACATCTGCATTACACACACACACACACACACACACACACACACACACCTGCACTACACACACATTCACACACACACCTGCATTACACACACACACAGGGGCCTCCTCATGGGTTATACATGCACCCATGTATCACAGGAAAAAATGGCATTATGTGAAGCTGCATCCCAGGCTTAGAGACTAAGTAATGACAGTGATCTTTATGACCTTTGTAATATTAGTTGTATGCTGCTCCTATGTGTTAACAAGAGGTCTTTAGTACTGCTGCAGAAGTCCTTGGGAGAAAGCTCTTAAGCAAGCATTACTTTTAATTTCTTTTGAAAATGTTTAAAAATGTATTGGGTCACATCTGTCCATTGTGTGTCATGTCCTAGTTGTGAGACCTTAAGCCAGCCATGTAATTTCTCATAGTGATTTTTCATCTGAGAAACCAGCTCAAGGGGCTTGGGAGGGATGAAATGAGAGACTATGAGTGAATGTCCCACGAAGACTACAAAGCCAGGGACATGGTACCAAGCCTGGTCCTGACCTGTCCATCCTCAGGCCCCATCCTGGTTCACACAGCTTGGGGCTCACTGACCGTTTATCTTCAGTTACTCCCTGTGTCTGATTCACATATTTAGACTTGAACCTCTGATCGTGAGGACAGAGCACAGGTTCTCTGGCTCACCAAAGATGGGGCTTCCTTCCCCCCAAGAACCCAGCTCCAAATGACCTTGGATCCCTAGGTCAGCAGAGGGGAATGCTCAAGAGAAGAAGCAAAAGCCCAGAGCAATAGACTCCAGCAGACTAGCCAGGACATTCAGGAAAAGAGCTAGAGGCAGTGACGAGGCAAGAAGCCACACCTTCCTATACTGCGACCTCAGAGCACCCAATGAGTTTCATGCAGAGGTCATTGAAAGTGCAGATCACCACATTCTTTATCAACAAGCCCACTTCTAGAGTGGCTAAAATCTAGTCCACCTGAAAACACCCATTTCCCTTGAGAAATGTTTACTGTGCCCCCACCAGGGCCAGAAGAACACTTCACTGCACCTCATCTCTTCTCTTCCCACTCCTGCTGCCTCTCTGAACTCTCAGAGCAATCATGACAATGGCCATCACCATCTCACCATCACCATCACCACCACCATCACCATCTCACTATCACCATCATCACCACCACCATCACCATCACTATCTCACCATCACCATCACCATCATCATCTCACCATCACCATCACCACCATCACCATCATCACCATCCTCACCATCCCCATCCCCATCCTCACCATCTCACCATCACCATCATCACCACCATCACCATCATCACCATCTCACCATCACCATCATCACCATCATCACCATCACCATCATCACCATCATCATCATCATCATCATCTCACCATCACCATCATCACCACCACCATCACCATCATCATCATCATCATCATCTCACCATCACCATCATCACCATCACCATCACCATCATCATCTCACCATCACCATCATCACCATCACCATCCTCACCATCTCACCATCACCATCATCACCATCACCATCCTCACCATCTCACCATCTCACCATCACCATCATCACTACCATCACCATCTCACCATCACCATCACCACCACCATCATCACCATCACCATCTCACCATCACCATCATCACCACCATCACCATCTCACCATCACCATCACCACCACCATCACCATCACCACCACCATCATCACCATCACCACCACCACCATCTCACCCTCACCATCATCACCATCACCATCACCATCTCACCATCACCATCATCGCCACCACCGCCATCACCATCATCATCATCACCATCATCATCATCATCATCACCATCATGCCATCCCATCCTCACCATCATCACCATCACCGCTATTATCACCAGCAACAGCCCCAACTTCCACTCTGTCCCTGTAAGTGTGCTTATTTTTACATGGAATTCTTTCAGTTACTGAATGAACCTGTGACAGAAGTTCTGGTTTTTTGTTCATACTTCACAGATAAAACTCAGAGAGGTTAAATAAGTATCCCTGGACCACACAGCACATGCATGACTGCACTTGGGACTGGGGGTTCCCAAGACCATTCTCTAAGCTTCCAACTTGTTTTGCCTCTCCTGGGCACATCAGAACAACCCTTCTGCCATATGCCCTCAGAAGCCAACCACTAGATATGGTGTGCAAGCTGCACATGCTTGGTTTTGCTTGGACTCCATGCTTGATTTCCAGAACATCCACCCAAGACCCTTGAAGGCAGTGTGCATGCCAATTTTTCACTGTAACTAAAAGGTTCATGGTGACCATCAACTAAGGGAAATTTGCCTTTTTCAGCTCCAGAGACGTCTAACTAATTATCGGCAACAATATAGAGCCAACCTTTAGCAGTCAAATTTATCATTTTGTTTGATCATTGGCAGCCCCACCCATACAGCAATATGTTGTTTCTCTAAGTCTCTGCTTCCAACTTTACACCCAGACAGTTTGAGGCAAATGCACTGGCCTAAGTTTTTAGTTCTCATTTGCCCCTGTAACAGAATTGTTCTATTTCTAGAGGACAATTTGCTTTTATTCCAGGATATGCCACTAGCCCCTGCCTGAGCCACTAAACACCAGCTGCTGCTGGCATAGTTTGAAAAATATCTCTCAAGTTTTAAGCATCCAGAGTGGTTTGCAGCGGTACTATATCAGTCCCCAACACACACGAGAGCCACGAATGATATATGTAAGCACCTGGTATGGGCAATTCCTCACTCAGGTACCGGTGCTAACTAGCAGTTCATCAGTCCCTTCACCCACCAGCCAGAGTCAGTGAGTGAGGGATGGTGCCGACATAGCATTTCTCATTTCCTTTGACAGCTGGAAGTGGCTTGAGCGTCAGGGGATCCCGATGTCTCTTGTGGGAGGGTAGAGAGCTCTAGATCTGAAATGCTGGCAGTGGCTGGCTGTCGTCTGAGCTCCACTAACCTTGATGACCTGTCCCTTCAGCTTGCTGCCTCAGGATGCAGGACCATGGGTCATGGCTAATTCACTCAGGGCTGAATGACAGTCCTTATCATCCTTACTCTTAATTTCTTTGGGTTGTTCCTTTTTGTTTCATCCTGCATTATATTTGGGTTTCTCTGTGTAACAGCCCTGGTTGTCTTGGAACTCACTCTGTAGACCAGGCTGGCCATGAACTCACAGAGATCTGCCTGTCTCTGACTCTAGAGTGCTAGAATTAAAGCCATGTATCACCATCACCTGGATATTTTTTAAATCATAACAGTAGATTACAGGATGCTCTCTCAGCCTGGACACATGGGGGAGGGCCTAGGCTCTGCCCAAGATGATATGACAGACTTTGGGAATTCCCCCATGGAGGGCCTTACCCTCCCTGAGGAGCAAAGGGGGAATGGGGTGGGGGTTTGGTGGGGAGGAGGGGAGGAGGGGAGGAAGAGGGAGCTGGGATTGACATGTGAAGCAGGCTTGTTTCTAATTTGAACTAATAAAAAAGTAATTTCTTGGAAAAAAAGTAATTTACATGCTGTGTGCAGACATGTGAAAACCTTTGAAAAACACATCCCCTATAATCCCATCCAGAGAAAACCGCCATTACGGGGGGATTGATGCTTTCAATAATTTTTATTTAAATTAGAAACAAGCCTGCATCACATGTCAATCCCAGCTCCCTCCCTCTTCCATCCTCCCCTGCCCCCTGCCAATCCCCCACCCCATCTCCCCTCCACTATCCAGGGAGGGTGAGGCCCTCCATGGAGATCACCAAAGTCTGTGATATCATCTGGGCAGGGCCTAGGCCCTCCCCAATGTGTCCAGGCTGAGAGAACATCCCTTCATGTGAAATGGGCTCCCAAAGTCCATTCATACGCCAGGGATAAATACTGATCTACTACTAAAGTTCCCATAGATTGCCAAGGCCTCCTCACTGACACCACATTGAGGGGGGTCTGGATCAGTCCCATGCTGGCCTCCCCATCATTAGTCTGGGGTCCATGAGTTCCCCCTAGTTCAGGTCAGCTATTTCTGTGGGGTTCACCAGCTCAGTCTGACCCCTTTACAACTGGATTTCAGGGCTTCAGTTCAGTGTTTAGCTGTGGGTGTCTGCCTCTGCTTATATCAGCCACTGGATGAAGGCTTTAAGATGGCATATAAGGTAGTCATCAAACTCATTATTGAAGGAAGGCATTTAAGGTAGCCTCTCCACTACTGCTTATATTGCCAGTTGGTGTCATCCTTGTAGATCTCAGGAATTCTCCCCAGTGTCAGATCTCTCTTCAATTCTATAACGGCTCCCTCTATTATGATATCTCTCATCCTGCTCTCCTCTATTCTTCCCCCTACCCAACCTTCCTGCTCCCCCATATCCTCCTCTCCCCTCCTCTTCTCCCTCTCTCTTTCTCCCAGCTCCCTCTCCCCTCCCACCATGTTCTGGTTCCTCAGGAAAATGGGAATCAGTCTACCACAAGATCCAGCAATTCCTCTCCTAGGCATATACCCAAAAGATGCACATTCATACAACAAGGACATCTGCTCAACTATGTTCATAACAGCATTATTTGTAATAGCCAGAAACTGGAAGCAGCCTAGATGCCCCTCAACTGAAGAATGAATAGAGAAAATGTGGTACATTTACACAATGGGGCTACTACTCTGTGGAAAAATAGCAATGGAATCTTGAAATTCTCAGGCAAATGGGTGGCACTAGAAGAAACCATTCTGAGTGAGGTAACCCAGTCACAAAAGACAAACATGGTATGTACTCGCTCATATATGGATTTTAGATATGGATCAGGGATTGCCAGCCTCCAATCCACACCTCCAGAGAGGCTGGGAAACAAGGAGTACCCTAAGAGAGACATTCATGGTACCCCGGAGAAGAAGAAGGGGATAGGATCTCAACAATTTTTAAAATGTGCATGTTTATGTTTTATAAGAGAATTCATATTACCCATGTATAGTTAATTCTCTCTCTCCCTCTCTGTCTCTGTCTCTGTCTCTGTCTCTGTCTCTGTCTCTGTCTCTCTCTCTCTCTCTCTCTCTCTCTCTCTCTGTGTGTGTGTGTGTGTGTGTGTGTGTGTGTGTGTGTGTGTGTGTGTGTGTGTGTTCAAACACTTCTGTGCATGTGCATAGAGGCCAGAGGTCAACTTCGGGTGTCTTTCCTCAGAATGTCTTTCACTTTATCTTTTGAGACAAATCTCTCACCACTGACTTGGGGATTAACACATAGGTTAGGCTGGTTGGCCAGTGAGCCCCAGGATACCTGTCTCTGCCTCACTGGAATTAGAGGTGCCCTCTATCCCACTTGGCTTTTTCAAAGGGAATCTGGGGATCGAAATCCAAGCCTTCATATTTACACAGCAAACACTGAACTGGCAGAGCTAGCTCCCTAGCCTCTTGTCTTGCTTTGAAAAAGGGAATTTGTTGTAAACACCTTTATAGCATGGAGACAGAGCCTGGTTTGGTAAGTAGCTTGGGGACTTTTCAGCTCACTCACTGTTCCTTGACTTAAGTACTGTCCAGTCTAGAGGTAGATGACCTAAACCATTGATCCTCTTATTTGGAGGAGCAAAACAAAAGATTCTGGGCATGAGCAGGGGCATGCCTGACAATTGCCCCATGACATACAATCTCTAGTGGGCACACAGGATTTATCTGAGGCCTCTGTGACAATATCCAGAGATCTGAGTCCGTGGGTCTGGCGACATAGCAAAACATGCTTGTAATGATTTCCAACTCCCAATCTGCCAATTCCCAGTGTAACCTGAAGTGTGAAACAAAAATTATGAAGTCTATTTTTAAAGGTCTCGGTTCTGTGGAGCTCCCTATGTCCCCATCTCCCTTCAGCAGCTCAGCCAATTACCTGAAGGCAGCAGCTGCTGAAAGGTCAGAGGTCAGATGGGACAGGCTCGGGATTTATGTCCACCTCAGGATGCATTGACCCACATCAGCTTCTTTTATGAGTCAGGACCAGGCAGGAATCATCAATATTGTTACAACAGGGATAGAAGCACACTCCCTCCCCAGTGGACACACCACCAGTGGCTTCAGCCTCGCAGTGTGCTTGCTCAACTCAGCCTTCAGATGCAAAATGGGAGCAAACTCTCAGAATTGGAGGAAAGGGAGCATTCTTTCCTTTATAGCTGAGTTTAATTTGCACATGGGGTCCCATCCCATGACCAGTAGAAATTTAGCCAAGTTGGAGATCCCCAACTTGGCTCAAAACACGGACCAAGTTTTAGAGACCTGTGAAGTGACACTTTGGCAGGTGTTTAATAATTGGCTCTTCTGAAAGAAAGTGTGTGTGTGTGTGTGTGTGTGTGTGTGTGTGTGTGTGTGTTGTGTGTGTCTGTGTGTCTGTGTGTCTGTGTTTGCATGAGAATGTGAATCTGTGTATCTGTATGTATCTGTGTGTGCACGTGCGTGTGCGTGTACACATTTGTTATAAAATTTGAGGCTATAAAGATACAGCCTGCAAATAAAAATGAAATGCATACTTTTTATTTTTATGTGTGTGAATATGTTTGTGTATGTACAAGCATGTGCAGGTCAGAGGCTGATAATCCATGTCTTCTTCAATCACTCTCCACCTTAGTTTTGAGACAGGGACTCTCACTGAACCTAGAGCTCACCAGTTTGGCTAAACTGCTGTCACAGTGGTCCCCAAGGAGCCTCCTGAATCCACTCCCCAGAGCTGGGACTATAGGCATATACAACTGTACCAGGCTTTTTATGTAGGTTCTGAGGATCTGACCCACGTCCCCATGCTTGCCTGCCAAGCATCTTACTTCCTGAACCATCCCCCTACCCTTGCCTTTATTATAACTTCTGTAAAACAACACAAGTACCTTCACTGGTTTTACCAGATTCTGATGTTCAAACCCAATGTACAACTGTGATTAAACCATCATGTGACAGACTCGGACCATAATGATTCTGCAGTGCAGGAAGGAAGTCACCATGTCACTGTGTGTAACTTCGGGTGAATGGTGACTGACATTTTCCTGTATGTTAACAAGATAAAAGTGAAGTAGCTAAGATCACTCACTCCAGAATGACAAGAACTTCTGTGCTAAATCAGGTGACTGTTCTAGCCATGGAAAGAACATCTCCTCCATTGTCTGTGCTATTCAACACAAAGTTTCATCTGAACACACAGCAAGTATTCCTGCCATAGCTAATTCCAGATTTCTATTCAAGTATTCCAACCATGGCTAATCTCAAACTGCCAATGTCACATCATGGGATATGAAGTTAGGAAGCATGCTTAACATTATGTAGTATTGCTTCCACAAGATACAGATGTAACACACACTTGTAAGACAATTAAAAATTGGACGTTTGATGTACTTTGTCCCTGTGTTTTTAATGCACTTGGGGCAATTACACGTTTATATAGTTGCATTTTAATAATGGCTATGCCTAATGATCAGCTCACAAAACTCCTGAAATGTTAATAATCAATGCACATAGGCTGATGCATTGTTAGACAAGTGGATAGATCTGGTAGACATCCTTTCCTGTTCTTTTCATTTATCTAAATGGGAATCATGCAATATGTAACTGGCTCCTTTCACACAGCTTGAGAGTTCCAGAGTTAAGTCATATTATAGTGGGTAATGATGATGATGATACTGAAAAATGAACATTAACTTACCAATAATAATGAACTCACATAAAATATAAAGTGATCCTATTTTTAAAATAAAAGAAAACATTCTATTTGTCAAAATTCTAAGCCCAGTTTACTTCTTATCAATCAACCTATCTTTGGGTACAACTATACATGTCTCTGTAAAGGAGCTACACATATTAATAACTGGATAGACACATGTCAGCATTACCTTACATTCTTCTTATCCTACCCCACCCATCTGGCAATGTTTTCAAGAGAAACTTGTCTATGACATGCTCCTTTCTACCCTCCTTACAACACAAGCTCTCAATTCATTGGCTGGACCTTCCCATTTGCCAACCTCAACTTCAAGCACTCTGTCCTCCCATTATGGCTGAGTTAACCATAACATGCTGAACTGAAGATGTCCTGGGTTTTTGTCTACCTGAATGACCATTCTTCCTGTTCCAAACCTGTGCTGTGCAGAGACAATCCCCACGCATCCGCCACGGCCTTGGCCGCTCCCCCAAGAAGCTTCCTTGGGTCTAATTCTCACTGTCTCTCCTCCGGAGCCCTACACCAGGGAGGGCATATGATCATGTGTGTCATATGCAGGTCTGGTTTTCAGCCATTATAATATGCTGTCTTTAGGGAATAGACACTGGGTCTTATTAATCATTCTATCACCAAGTTCCATCACCATTTCTGACACATGGAAGTTGATCAATGAAGCTTGATGGCTAACTGAATAAATGAATCTATAAATGAAACTAAATCCATCCATTCTGGCCTCAGGCATAGCAAGATATACTCACCTACTTGCTGCATATCCAACAGTGACTGGAGAAAGACAGGATATTCAAAACAGAGGCCTTCTTTCAAACTAGAAGATTAAGTCAGTACTATCTAAAACCTAACAAGAAGGTGTCTTCTTTTAAGGTTACAAAAAAGTATATGTTCTTCCCTCAATGCTGAATTGACTTTTTGCAAAAGAATTATAAAAAAAATTTATACAGTTGCTAGAAAACACAAGAAGTCAGTTGTACACATTGACCCAAGTGTAAGATACAGCAACCTTTTCTTTTTATTAAAACATTTTTCCTTCAATATATTCTGATGACAATTTCCCTTCCCCCAGCTTCTCCCAGATCATTCCCACCTCTGCACCCACCCAGCACCACACCCTTTCTTTCTCCTTTTCTCTTTTTGTTTCTTTGTAAAGATATTTATCTCTTCTTTTATCGAAAATAGTTATTTTCATACAATATACTTTGGTTATAGCTTCCCCTCCCCCAATCCCTCTCAGAGTTTCCTCATTTCCCCTCCCATCTGAATCCACACTCCTTTCTGTTGCTGGAAAACAAATAGGCTTCTAAAGAATAATGATGATAAGATGAAGCAAAAACAAACTTGAATAGGACAAAGCAAACAAACAGAAGAAAAAGACCCAAGGAAAAATCATGAAAAACACATGTAGACACAGATACACACAGGTTTGCACACATAGGAATCCCATAAAAACACAAAATGGGAAGTCATAATATATATACAAAAGAACTATAAAGTTAGAAAAATCCCTAACAAAACATTATGAGCCAAAGAACCTCCAAAGATGCCAATGAGTTTGTTTTGTGTTGGCTGTCTACTGCTGGCCATGGGGCCTGCCCTTAAGAGTGATTTGTATGCCCAGTGAAACTCTGTTAGAGAAAACCAGTTTTTTCATTTGTGAGTGGTTATCAGTTGGAGATAGTGTCTGTGTTAGGGATGGCGGCTTGTACCCACTTCTCCTCTTAGCACTAGGACCGTATCTGGCACTGATCTGTGCAGGCCCTGTGCATGCTTCCAGTCTTCATGAGTTCAAATGTGCTTTGGCACTGCTTTGGCCTTGTTTCTTTGGTGTCCTCCATTTTCTCTGGCTCAACTATCATTCTACCATCATTTCATAGAGTTTCCTGAGTCCTGAATTGGGGGATTTGATAGAGACATCCCATTTAGGACTGAGTGTTACAAGGTCTCTTACTGTATGTACACTGTCCAGCTGTGGGTTGCATTTGCTCCCATCTGCTACAGGAGGAAGCTTCTCTGATGATCTATGAGTACAGCAGAATGTCATTAGAAGGCATTTTATGGCTATGTTCCTTTAGAAGAACCACGGTATTTGTTTTTTCCCCAGGTCCCTGGTCTATCTGGTCTCAGGTTCTTGGTGACATGAACAGTATCAGACATGGGTTCCACCTCATGGAATGGGCCTTAAATCCAATCAGATTTTGGTTGGTTACTCCCAAAGGCTTTGTGTCATTATTGCACTAGCACATTTTACAGGCAGGTCATCTTTGTAGATTAAAGGTTTGTAGCTGGGTTGATGTTTACCTTTCTCCTTGGTGGTGTGCAGAGTACCTTCCAGTACATGGACACTAGTCCATAGGAGTGAAAGCTCTAGGTAGGTACCAGTTCAACTTCTCCATGTTCTATGAATTGTATATATGCTCTCTCCAGCAATAGAGCCTTACATCAGTTTGTGGAGAGCAACTAATAGCCAAGCGGGCCTCTTTATCCATGGCTGCTTCAATACAGATTCTTGTTCTGCTGTCTTGAAGATCCTACTGCACATTGCACATACTGGAGACTCTTGTAAACCACACCAGGGCTTCTGATCTATGGTTCAGAATACAGCATTACCAGCTACCTGTCCCAAGGGATGAGCTGTGGCTCTTGATGACAGCAAATGAATATTTTCTGTTTAGTGTATAAATTTTCCTACTGAGAATTATCCTGGCAATCCTGAAGTTTCCCCCACGCTTTTCTGCCCAGGGACTACATCCCAAGCCCAGAAGGGAGACTAACTCAGCAGTATTTGTTTCCTGCCTCACTTCAAAATGTCTCAACTCTCATCATTAGGACCCAATGACTGAGAGAAAATGAATTCTCACCACTTTATTGAATTTTATACATTGTAATAATTCTCCTGAGAAATGTCACAATTCCTAGGAAAAATGTTTTCTTCACCTACTGTCTATGTCATGAAGCAGCATGAACAGACAGCATCTCTACAAAAAGCTCACCTCACTGCCCTTTTGTGTTGTCTTCATTGGCTGCCCTAGACCAATGCCTGGAGCGCAAAGTCTATCAGTTAGCCATGGCTGTCACCTGAGCTACTGCGTTAGTGACTTTTCTTGTTGTCGGAAACACCCGACAAGTGCAGCACCAAGAAGCACGGAAGGGCTTATTGTGGTTAACTGTTTGAGAGTTCAGTGCATCATGGTGAGGAAGTCATGGCAACAGGAATGCAGCAGCTGCCCACATTTTATCCATACTAAGGAAACAAAAAGAGATGCATGATGGCATATTCTACTTGTTTTCTCCTTTTTATTCAGAGACCCTAGTCCAGGGATGGTGCCACTCACATTCAGAGTAGGGTTTCCCTCTTTGGTTCATCCTTTTGGGGAATAAAACCATAGACAATAACCAGAGGTGTATTTCCACAGTGACTTTAAAGCCTGTCAAGTTGACATGAAGTCATAGAAACCAATGCCCTTGACTTTGTCTGAGAGATTGCAGGAGGTAGCAGGTATAAAAACACTTTATAATGCAGAAATGGTGTCTCAAAGTAACAATACTTTACTAGAGAGATGTACACAGCTCCATGGAAGGCCATATACATATATTTCCATTGTAGTTTTTAGTCACCAACATTAGACAGGCATATGTCAGGGTTGTTCTTCTAGAAGACCTGGGTTCAATTCCCAGCACCTACATGGCAGCTCATAGCTGTCTGTAGCTTCAGTTCCAGGGGATCCATGCCACCAGGCATGTACATGGTGAACATATATATATTATATGCAAAATACCCACACACATAAAATATAAAAATCAGAAGAAGAAGAAGAAGAAGAAGAAGAAGAAGAAAAAGAAGAAGAAGAAGAAGAAGAAGAAGAAGAAGAAGAAGAAGAAGAAGAAGAAGAGCATATGTCCACTCATTTATCCAGCATCTGGACCAACTAAAAGTGTGCAGAGACCTCTTCCCACCCTCCATCCTCCCCAATCTCCCCTGATTTTCAAAATGCTCTGTACAGATGGTTCTGAACTTCTGGTCTTTCGGCTTCACTAAAGCATCAAGAGCAACATCTCGGGTAGAACTTGTGCTTTGAGTCTGTAACTTGGTCTTTTGGGGTTGGCTGCATGATATGATAGATACTCTTGGGTGGCAGCAGCAAACTGTAGCTCCCAGTCAGCCCTGACCATGTGGGGAAACGATACTCCACTTCAGATGAAGGCCTACGCTAGAATGCTCTAGAATGCTCAGTAGGTGAGCGATACCATGATGATGCGCTTTAGATTCGGGCAAGTTCTGCCTGGTGACGGGACTCTTAGGATGTAATTACATGGCAAATTGAGGAGGATCTTTAAATCTGCTTACACCTTTCAACACAACCTTGTTTCTCCTTGTTCTGCTAGAATCAGTCCCTGAAAAGACCAAGTTCTCCCTGTTCCCAATCTGTGGTAGTTTGAATGAAAATGACCCCCTACATAGGCTCTTAGGGAGTGGCATTATTAGAAAGGGTTGGGAGATAGGGCCTTGTTGGATTAGGTGTGGCCTTGTTGGAAGAATTGTGTCACTGGGGGAGGGCTTTGAGGTTTTAAATGTTCAAGCCAAGCCCAGTGACTCTCTCTGCCTGCTGCCTGCTGATCCAGATGAAGAACTCTCAGATCCTTCTTCAGCACCATGTCTGCATGCCACCATGCTTTCTGCCATGATAACAATGGAATAAATTGATGAACCTGTAAGCCAGCCCCAATTAAATATCTTCCTTTATAAGAGCTGCCGTGGTCATTATGTCTATTCACAGCAATAGAACCCTAACTAAGACACCATCTTTTGAAGATTGCTCCCCATCCTCAACCCAGACTCACCTGTCATTCCTGGCTCACTTTATTGTCACCTCTTACACAAGCCTTTGATGAACATAGAGTCATTTGATTCTGAAGGGAACACATCTTGCTTCACACCATGCGTCTGACAATACAGCAATATATAGCTGCATGTGTGCTAGGTGCTGGTGGGCTTCTGAAAGCTAAAGCAGCAACATCTATGACCATATCCTTCTCAATACTTCCAGAATATTCTAGGTGCTCCACAGGTATAGAGGAATTATGCCTGCCTTTAGGGTCATAGTCATTATTCCCCCAGGGTCTTGTGGGAACTAAAGATCAGAAGTAGACTCTGGCAGTCTGCCTTTCCCATGGGATAGTTGTGGAAGTAAGGCTTTATCCCACTATCTGCTGTGAACACAGCACCAGGAGAGGTCACTCACAAAGACAAATATGTTCTATCTCATTACCAATTCAGTTCCAATGGAAGCCCTTGCCACGACCTTTAATTTCTTGTGTTAAAACAACAAACGGGGTGACCCCAGTACAATCGCTAATAAGTAGCATGGGTCAACAATCACTCATTCGAACTAGAGCTTCCTTCTGCCTGACAGGCTAAGATGAAAATTTGTATTCTTACTGGCAAGAGCTATAAATTAGTTCTATGCCACTGTTAAACCCAGAGGCAAATCAGACAGGATTGAGGGGGAGGGGGGCAGGAGGGTCAACATGTAAAGCCTGACTGCTTGCAACAACAAAGCCGGTAACTTTGGAAACCTTGTGAGCAACAGAGGGTGGAGCAAGACAGGTCGATGTGAGTAAGCCAAACAGAAATTCACACAGTGACTCTTGGACAAGACCTTGTCCTCTTTGAGGATCTCATAAAATCCTAGCTTCCTTTTTATCCTAAATATGGGGGTGGGTGTTGCCAACTGAATGAACAAATAAATGATGGATGATATATATGGAGCAATCTCTTCCACCAAGGTCCAAATAAAGCCATTTGTATGACACCCATGTGAGTTCTCCTTGGGTTCTCCAAGGCCAAGGATGCCCCTAAAATGGCACTTTTCATTTACATTTTTGACTCATATTATTTCACAACCATCAGATTGGAAAACTAATTTCCAAGAATATATGTGCAATATGTAGGCATTTATGTTAAAGAACATGGCAGGAGGAGTACCTAGCAAAACAATAATAATACTCCTGTTAGGATGGTAGTGTTATGAGAGTGTGCTATTCTTGTCTTTGTACAATGCACGATTTTCTAAAATTTTTGAGATGGAGATAATGAATACATTATCTCCTAATCAGAAAATAGTAAGTTTAAAAATAATTCCCCACCAGCCCATGTTATCTGAGGTAGAAAAGGAGATTGTTGATATGACCCATCTAGAGGAGAAGGGAATCACCCAGGCTTGAATTTGGGATGTTACACACATCATTTCTCTGCAGAAGATTTATCCTCCTCATTATGTTTGCTCTTTACTTAACATCGGGATTAGATCCAGGTCCCTGGCTCCTCTGCCAACTAATGAGCTAAGCAGGTTAGGAAGGAAAGCTGAGCTTGGAATGAGATGAAGTATGAGCTGTATACTATCTGCATGGGGATGATTGAGTGTGGCAGACAGATAGGAAGGGACAGGAAATGCCCCCATGCAGATATATCCTACCTTCTACATTCTCTGTTTCTGTATGTTGGCCACTGGTAGAAATGATCTCCACCTCCCAGATGTAAGGTTGAAACAATCCATGTGATATGCTTAAGACGAAGAGTGTATGATTCAGACACAGCCTTCCGTGTCTCCATTCACCTGAGACTTCCCTCATTAGTGGATTTTGTCTTTAAAACATCATCCCTCATACTGTTCAGGAGAGAGGCAAGTATCACATCCACTTTGTAGTCATAGAAACTGACTACAAAAAAGGTTTGAAAGAAAAGGGGCTTTCCCCTTGCCCATCCAAGCAGAGGAAGAATAGGGTTCACGTGTCTCCTGTTGTCTTTCTCACAGACTCCCTGTGCCCTACCTCATCAGCCATCACTGAGTCTGCTTCTGCTGCCTTAGCTCCCTTTCTTATCCCACACAGGGAAATAGAAGCTTCATCCTGGGACCCATCCATAAGGACTTGGGACATTTTGGTGGGGATTAATGTGCAGTGGGCGGTGGAGATCAAGTGCCATGGACATGAAGAGTTCTAGCAATGGGGAGAAACTGAGGAGGTTTGGGGTCTTTCTGAACACTTACAAAAAGGCAGGGACAGTGACAGAGTGACTTGTCATTTCTTTGTTTTCTGGGGAAGGCTTGTGTATCATTATTGGCTTGTCTTTTGTCAGAGATAATCTCCAATATTAGCATCATGGAAGAATTTAGGAGGCAGCCATGGAATGGGGGAAGGGATATGAGAAAGCTAAAGTTCTTCCAAATCGTCCTCTTTGGAATATAATTAATGTGCATAAATTGTTTTCAAGACTCCTTAAAGAAATCCCAGACCCTTTCTCACCCATTGAGCAAGGTTCTGTCTTCTCTCTTTCTGAACTTCCTCTCCCACTGGTTGAGAATTAAGAGATGAGAACCGTTGGGGCAATTTGCACTCAAGATGGGTTAAAACATATTCTTTGAAGTATTAAAACTTTGAAAGGGTTTTTTGAGTAGATAGTCAAAAAAAAAAAAAAGGAATCTCCAAATCCAAGTGAGTAGAAGTAGTTGCTGGGAAATTGTTGTAAAATGGATATGGAGACAAAAACAATTATTTGATTGGTTAAAATATGAGCAATTGCCTTGTTTAGGCGTTCTAGGTAAGGAGGTCAAGACAATGTAATCGATGTCCAGTTGGCTGCCTGAGACTGACTGAGCTTGAATGTTATCTGGATAGTATAGGAATCCAATGTGTTAGAACCACTTGGACTAACAGTACTTTGTATTAGTCAGCGTTCTCTAGAACAGAACTAACAGAATAAATATATATTTTAAGAAGTTATTAAATCAACTTATGCTGAAATGGCAGCAACAGCTATCTTATACCTGAGAGCCTGAGGACCCAATAGGTGCTCTGTCCTTGAGGTTGATGCCTCAGCAGTGGAAGTAGTCTGATAATCACTGTCTCTCCCTGGAGAGGCCAACAATCCTGTAGTTGCCCAGACCACAAGGCTGGGCGCACCTCAGCAGTCCCAATCTGGTGCTAAAACCCTGGAGAGTTTCTGCAGAGCTGCCAGTCTTAGTCGACAGTAGAAGCCTGGAAGCACTGGCTCTAACCTCAGTGAAGGAAGCAACAGCAACAGGGTAAATCATCTCAATAGCTCAACAACAAGAGAGAAAGTGGAGCCAGACAAAGACAGATAATCTTCCTGCAGCCACACCCTTTCGTATCTTAGCTGCTACCAGAAGGTGCCACTCATATTTGCGGTGGATCTTCCTGCATCAGTTAAGGCAGGCAGGTCAAGTTTTCAGCTGAGGCTTCCTACTCATTTTAATTTATGGCAAGTTGACCTTAAAACCAACTACCACATCCTTCTACTAAAGTATTCAAGCAACCTTCGCCAGAACCCGATCAAGATACCCTCCAACCTTTCTCCTACAGGTGAAATAGTTTCCTTTCCCTTGAGAAAAGTGACCTCTCAGAGGAGAGGGGTCACACTTGTTTTGTTCACTGTCTGATCTCCAGCACCCTCACATAACATAACTGTAACATAAAAATGCACAGTGATGGATGGATGGGCGGATTGATAGGTGGATGGATAGATGGGTGGGTGGGTGGATGGATGGATGGATGGATGGATGGATGGATTGGCAAATGGATGGATGAGCAGGCAGACTGATAGATGGACAGAAGGATGGACAAAACAACAGATAGATGGGTAGATGGATGGATTTATTATATAGAGGGGTATGGAAATCAGAAGGTCCTAGAGAAAAGCACATTTGTTTATGTCTTATTACAGAGAGAGAGAGAGAGAGAGAGAGAGAGAGAGAGAGAGAGAGAGAGAGAGAACCTGCTTTGGAACTCCGCATGTGAAAACCCCATTAAGCTAAACAGTAGAAAATTATGGGCAGCTATAAAAATGGATAATTTATTAATTAAAGCTAAGTTCTTTGCTAAAGTACGAATTTAAATACCGTGAGAAGAAAGAAGATTAAGGAACTTCCATTCTGTGTGGATAAGAATTCCCTCAAGGCTCTGCTTCCTCAGTCCCCAAATGATGCCCCCCTTTGCCAGCTGTCCCCAGGGCTCTGCTTGGCTACTAACTCAGGCATCTATCCAGCTCAGGGTCCAGCCCCATTACCTCTATTGTGAAGGTGACAATGGAGCCCGGTGAGACTGAGAGCCAAGACACAGAGGGTGATGGCTGAGGTCATTTAAAAGTTTCTCCTTGATTTCTACTGGGGTTTCAGGTGCTTTTGTGGAGGTGGGGAGGTGGGGGCAGGAAATCCTGGGTCTGATGAAAGTAGACAAGGGAGAGGAAGCGAACCTCTCACTCTTCAAGGTACAATGACTGAAGCTCCAGCTTCCCTGGGAGCTGGTCCAGACCCATGCAGCCAAGCTTTGTTTTAACAAGTTGCATAGGTGATTTGTGTGCTCGCCACATAGGGTTGAGGACTGCTAAGGTCTAGTCTACTAGGCAGAATAGTAAAAAGAAGGGGTGGTTGGTTCTGGTGTTTATGAAACTGCTGGCAATGTATGTGTGATTTATACACATGTGGGGTTTGGAACAGGGTGAGCTCCACACGTGTCCTCCCCTCCACTGATCCCCCAGGAATGGAGAGAAGAGAAAGGAAGTAAGCCCACCCTCCTGGGTGGTCACAGGGAACACAACTGCAAGTGTGAGACAAGAAAAAGAACTTTAGTTCACACAAGGCTGAACTAGAGGCTGGGGACTTAATCTCTCATTGAGAGACCAGGCCTTCTGGAGAGTCCGGAAGCTTCATAGGTGAGTGCCTCTTCAATAGGGAGAAATGTGAGCCAAATAAACCAAGGTAGAAATGGAGCCATGGTGAATTCTGGGAAGAAATACCTACATGGGGACAATCTGAATTGCCTTGAAGTAGCACCAACTAATTATCTTGGAACACTAATAAACTTGTTCCTTAGAGACATACTGAGGCTTTAATAACTCAAAGACGAACCGTAGATGAATGAATTATTTGGAACTGGATGGAGAGCTAAGCTTCCAAGCCCAGAGGGCAGCAATTTTCCCTTCTTCCTTCATAACCCTCCCCCCCAGCCTGATTTTTATTAAATATGCACCTAGCATCTGGCAAAGATCTAAACTTAATAAAACAGCTGCCCCACCTCTCTTAGGAGGATACTTGGGCTATCAGTAGCTGTTTGAGGCTGTACTGTCCACAGGTTGGGGTGAGGGGAGCCACGTATGCAGTGAGGTGTTTCCTTGTTTCAGAGCTCAGCCTTTAGTCTGGTCTCAGAGAGGGGATTTCTGGCTCCAGGACCATGGGACAAGTGCCGCACTCCCACAGGCAGGGCTGTGTACTTCTTCAGTACCAGTCTTGGTTTTCCAGGCTGGAGCTCTCTAGAATTCACACACAGAGATCTTGGTCTCCATCATTCTGATCTAAATGCGACCCTCTTGGCCCTTCTTCCCATCCCCAGCTAGCTATTAGCATCACAGGCAACAGATACAACCTCCAACAGATAAAGGGGAAAGGCAGGACCTCCTAAATTCTTAATCCTGTGAGACAGTCCCTTTATCAGTGATCTAGAGGCGAGACATACACATCCCTCCCACATGCCCCTTTCCTTCTGTTCAAGGAAGAAAGAAGTCGCTGATGAGGATTGTGGGATACAACTCGATCTGTTTATAGGATTGTCTAAACTCACAATGATGATTGCCTTACCAAACGCTTGACGATAATGATGGTAACAATGATGGTGGTGGTGGTAATGGCAGAGGTGATGACGATGATGATGATGATGGTGAGGATTATTATGGTGATGATGATAGTGATAATGGTGTTGGTGGTGGCTGCAGCAATCACTTGTGGATTACCAATTACATTCCATGCACTCGGCTAGGCTTGCTCTATGCATTGCAGCCAGGATTCATTGTCTAGTGGCCAGGTGGAAATACTCAGTGAAAAACTTTAACTGATGAAAATATTAATTCCAACTGAAATTATCAGGAGTCTTAAGAGGTTATTTGTTAGTCAAGTAGAGCCACCCACATTCCAGGATCACGGCATGTTTACACTGTGCCATATTTTCACTATGTGCATGCTTCATACCCCCTATAAAGCCCACCAACCCAACCTGGTCCACCAATGTATGAATGATTTCCATGCCTTGCTCGGAGGCAGCCATCCTGTCCTCCCACACACATAAATCTCTTGTGTGAGGTCTGTTGCCTGGTGTGATTTTTGTGACATCTCTTGGCCCTGATGGCCAAGATACTCTTTTGTTGCAAAACCCAAAACCCTTGCAATATTTAGAAGGGCAATCATGATTTACAATCTCATCTTCTTTAGGTATAATTCTAAATATTGTGTACAGTGTGGGTCTTTAGCCCCAGTCAACTAGCTGTTTGTTGACAATGATTATATCCACCACCTATGTCTTTCTTACTTGGGGCTCTGTTATTGCAAATACTCTCTGTATCTCATTCAGTCCTTACCTTCACTCTGGGAGATCTTATGATCCCAATTTTTAAATTGGGAAACTGAAGCATGAAGAGGTTAATTAAAGAGTCCAGGATTCATACCCATGTTAGTGTGACTTCAAAATCAATTTTCTTTCTATTCTGATTTCCCATTTACTCTTGATAAAATGATATATATTCAACTTTAAGGATAGACTGTTATGAAAGCTTAATTTTCTAAGAGGAATTATTTGAACTTAAGCCTGCATTGGAGGACATGGTGTGTGTCTCTGTCTGTCTGTCTCTGTCTCTGTCTCTGTCTCTGTCTCTCTCTCTCTCTCTCTCTCTCTCTGTGTGTGTGTGTGTGTGTGTGTGTGTGTAATAACACAGACATATGTGTGGGGTGTGGAGTGACGTGTATCCTGGGAAGAGCCCTATGAGCTACATTCATGCCTGGGTGACATCATCTCCAGTTTCACTTATTGAGGACAGAGTCAAGAAAACCAAAGCTCAGAATCTTAACACTAGAAAGAGGCTGGGGAGTTTTAAAAGCACCAGAAGACAGAAGTAGATTCTGCAGCCTCTGTAGAGGGCCTACAACTAGGAAGGGCAATATAAGTATTGAGAAAGCAAGACAAGGCAGAGACATTGAAACCACCAAAGACGAGTGGCTATGAGGAGCCAGAACAGCCATGGCCACTGAACAACATTAAAGAGCTAAGGGTCCCGATGCCTAAATCTTGGAAACTGTAACTCTAGTCAGTGGGTCTTGATTCTCTGAGCCCAGAGCAGCAAACCTCTGCCATGAACAATAAGCTCTAAATTAGAAGACTTGGAGTCACAAGCTTCTGATTCTTAAGACTTAAAGATATACACCTCTGGACATGGAGCTTCAGTTTGAGAATTCCTGGAACTCAGGGCTGCTTCCCCTTTGAGTATCTCTGAATTCTTTCTCAGCTGAGCAAATGGACCCACAGCAACTGTTCATAATAACTTGAACTTGCTGTCCTTGCCTCTTCCCCGAAAAGACAAAAGCAAAATCTCTGCCCACCTCTGACCTGGTGGCTTTCTCCCAGCAGATGGCTGCAGAGATCCTGGGGCTTTGAGTCTGTGACGTTCTGAGGGACAGGCCACTGGAGCCAAGTGCTTTCATTTATTTAGTCACCTGTGTTATTGCTCTTGTCTTCAGACTGCTGGTTTGTAGGACCAGAATAAAGTGAGGCTGCAGCAGTCCTTCAAAGCTGGGCCAGTGCTTCAGGTGACAGATAGTTCACTAAAGTCTATTAGGCCTGACCCATCCTGACGCCTGGTTGTCTCCAAATCTCCCACCCTGAATGAACTCATGCTTACAAATGCATATTCCTCAAAGCTTTCTAGGCTCCAACAGGAAGACTGAGGGGAAAATGAGGGTTCCTTCTCCTGCCTGCCTGGTATCACTGTTCATAATTCTGATTTCTTACCTTACTTACAAACCAATCACAAGCCTCACATTACATCAGTCTCCAGGCTTCTTGCAGAATGGCTCAGGAGGCCCCCTCTCTCGGCCACAGTGAGAATAGCTGTAGCAAGTGTAAGGTCTTCTAAAGTCTGCCAAGAATTGCTTTACCTGGAGTGGAATCTTCCAAAATAGTGCAAGTTGCCTGAAATGGTTGTTACTGGAGCAAGGCTTCCTGAAGCAGGTACCATGATCTCAGCATCAGTCATGGCTGCAGTGGTCTTTGCAGCTAAAGTCGTTTCAAAGTAGCCATGGAGAATCCAAAGCACTGTCAAAGGACATGGACAGTGAAAGGCCCTGTGCAGGAGTATGGTCAACAGGGTCAACAGACAGCACAGGCCACTGTGTACAGAGCAGAACATGTGAGGTGTAAGAGAACGTGACACTAGAAAGCTCAGAGGGGCCCACAGTATGTCGGTTCCTGGTGACTGAGAGAGGAAGTTTGGGTTTCACTGTAAATGATGGAAAACCTTTAGACTATTTAATGAGAAATGTTCCAGCTTGTCTGAGGACAAGGGTAGACAAAGGAAGACTCAGGGCTTAGTTTTGGATTTTGGATACCATGACAAATTACGGCAATTTGGTGGCTTATGACAATAAAAGGTATGCTCACACAGTCCAGAGAACAAAAATCTGGATTCAAAATGTCACTGAGTCGGCTCTCCTTCTGAATGCTCCTGGGAGAATTCACTTGCTTCTTCCAATTCTGAGGATTCCAAGCATTCTAGGGGGTGCATCTCTCCAACTCTACCTTTTTCTTCAATGGCTCTCTCCCCTGTGCCCCTGTTGTAGGAGACTCAGCTTAAAGAAAGGATTGGAGGAACCAGGCTTGTCAAACACATGGGCCTATTTTCTTCAACTGAGGGAAACGAATAGTGTCTGGCCACCTGGAACACTAGAGTGACTTGGTCAAACAACCCAATGATCCTTTGCTATTCTATGAGAAGCCAGCCTCCACCCAAGTCCTGGGAATTGTTTAGGCCCTAACCATGGGCTTTGTCTCTCAGTAAATAGAAATCATCCTTATGAAAGAGGCCCCATACTCCATCCTTTATCTTCCATCCTTAATTACCCATCCTTATGTTTATGACAAATCCTAGCCCTCTCTTTTTTACTGTAAAGGTCATATTTTGCAAGGGAATTTCCATGTAGCCATCATGGAAGCATTGTTGTGAAAATCGTCCTGAGAAGACTTCCCCTGCCCCCTAAAGTTGAGTTGAATGTGTTTAAATGTGTAAGAAAATTAAACCACAGAATCAGACTCTCTAGAAGCTTTGATTCAGTCTGAATGACCAAATCTAGCTGTACTGAATTTTGAGGTTCATTTTTTCACGGTTCATTTCCCTGTAGGACTTGATACCTGCAGAGACCCCACCATCATCCATGTCTCCTGCTCTTGTCTGTTCTAAGAGGAATTACCATTGAATTTGGGGACAATTTGGATAACCAGAACAATTGTATCCCAAGACTCAATAAAACCATACCTTCAAATACCAGTTTTCCCAAATGGAGACATCACAGTCACTTGTTCCAGAGTGTTAGCATATAGGCATGTAATTTTATGGGTCCCCTTCCAGCACTATAGTTGTCCTGAGAGCTAACACAGATAATCCGAATCTGGGTGGTGGTAGTCTCAGAGAGTAAACCATGATTGGATCATGTGGGGGTCACAGGAGGAGTCATTTCTCCTTTACATATATTTATTGGGCAGCTACCACTTTCAAGTAATGCTGTTGAAGATAGATTCACTTGTAGACAGACACATGGCTCACCTTTCTAGAGCTCAGGTCACTGTCAAGAAAGACTGGATAAATGTGTGTTAGAAAGAACATGCAACAGGCAGACTAGACCTTGCTAGAGGAAGGGACCCTATCAGGTGGATACAATGTAGCTGATCCAAGGGTGCGGAGGATGGAAAGTCTGGAGACATGATGGGACAAGTTGAATTTACAGAGCTCTCAGTCATGATGTCTTTGAAGAACTGAGAAACAAGCACACCTGGAGCAATCAGGCCATCAGATTGTCTCATGCCACCCAGGACATAACTTCTGCCCACTCAAAATTTGTAAGCCTACTTGCTTTCCATGTTTAGACTTGCCTGTGTAACAGTTTCTAAAAGCCTACCTTCTCCCCAAGGTTAGGGTACTCAGTCAGCTGCAGGGAGGGGCCTCTGTTGTTAATGGATCAACACTACAGCCCACAGTCTGGGTTGTCCAGGTCTGCTGAGCACGGGCTCCCAGTGAGGCCCAACACACCTCCCTCAGTCATCCTGTGGTCCTGATACCATCCTACATGGATGCTTCTAGTTAATGGGGTTCCAGGTAATTAAATTTTAACCTTTAAACTGCTCATGTAAGCCCAGGTTCCACTTACAGCTGCAATATAAAAGTTGAGCTCTGCAAAAAGTGACTTCTAAGAAAAATCTTTTCATCTACAAGACTCATTAGCATGCTCCAAGTTTTGCAGATAAAAATATCAGAGCCAGACATAAATGGAAAGAAAGCAGCTTCCCTCCAGCCATGTGCTTTGACTGCAGGTCTGCCCTGAACACCTGCAGGGCTCACGGCATTACAAGTGAAAGCACACACACACACACACACACACACACACACACACACACACACATTTTCACACACACACATACACACAAATACACACACATACATACACACACACACACATATACAAAATATTTCTAAGTAAAATCTCCAGGTATGAGATTCTACAGATATGTTTCATTTTTCTAACTTAATAACTAGTACCTTCACAATAAACTATGTACTCAGTTCCAGACAACAGTCTGTGTCCCTTTCTTCTAAATCTGGTTCATTCCACACTGTTGAGGAGCCTCCCATAAAACTAGGTGGACACTACAGCTCACACATCCGAATTCTTGTCACCTTCTCCCAGATACCCATTTATTGGCTACTCTTGAGCCCAAGAATTTGCCTCCTGGTTGATGGATCCCTGAACAGCATAGACTGCAGGAGACTGTCTCAGCCATTAGGAGGAAATTGTAGCATCCTGGTTATCGGGATGGAATATAGAAATACAGATGTAATGTGTAGATTGTAGGACTCTGGGTGGACACAACCTGGGTAGCTACTGTCTTTGTCACTTTTCTATTGCTGTGAAGAGACACCATGGCCAAGGCAACTCATAAAAGAAAGCATTTAACTGGGGGCTTGTTTACAGTTTCAGAGGTTTAGATCATTATCATCATAGCAGGAAGCAAAGTTGGAGGAGTATTGAGAGCTATATCCTGATCCACAGGCAGAGAGAGAAAGAGAGAGAGTGGGAGAGAGAGAGAGAGAGAGAGAGAGAGAGAGAGAGAGAGAGAGAGAGAGACAGACACAGAGAGACAGAGACAGAGAGACAGAGAGGGAGAGGGAGAGAGAGATAGAGGACAGAGAGAGACTCTGGGCTTGGCATGGGCTTTGGAAACTTCAAGGCCCACCCCTAGTGACACTTTTCCTCCACAAGGCCACACCTCTTGATCCTTCTAATCCTTTCAAATAGTACTACTCCCTGGTGACTATGCTTTCAAATATATGAGCCTATGGGGCCATTCTTGTTCAAGCCACCCACAGCTACTCATTTTATGGGAGAATAGACCTAGAGAACAGCAATAATCTTTGCTTGGGCTGAAGCTACCTTTTTGTGGATAATAGGTGAGCATGGGCTCTTCAGCCATTTGTTAGGTCAACGATCCTGCCAAGGTACTGAAAGATAATCAATCTAGATCTATCCAGGGGATGGACAGATTTCCTCTTAATCCAGCAGACTGCACTTCCAAATCTATTTGCCCCTTACAAAGGAAAAGCAAATGATTGATGCTTTCCAATAAACCCTAAAAAGTAAAAGCAAAATAAATGCCTCTTTGTCACGTGGTGTTTCCTCCCTTCTGCTTCCCATCCTGTCAGCTAGAAATGGGTCAGAGTCTGCCTCCTTGTCAAGCTGGACTGTAGCCTCTGTGTCCCGTTCCTGTCAGGTTTGGGACGAGACGCTTCCAAGACTCCATCCTGACGAGCTCACAGCTGTGTACTCATGGAACCACATACACACACAGATATGTTTCTCCAGAAGCTGAGGAGAGGGGGTGGAGGACAAAGCCACCAGTGCCATGGGCAAGAAGGGGGTTCAGTTGATGAGCCATGTGTTCATTCTTTCATTCCCAAAGTATGTACTCATTGAGAAACTCTTAGCCACCTGGAGCTGCAAAGTGCTGGTCTTGCCCACCATAGGACACAGCACTGGGCAAATTAATACAACCACTGTCATCAATGACTCCAACCTAACCAAAGAGAGAAGGTCACCAATTAGTGACTTCTGGTGCAGGTTAAATAAAGAAGTGAGTTGTCTGGTGCTCAATTGCTTTCCAACCACATCACAGGTGAGTTAGCAAGGCAGTATCCAGGTTGCACGATTGCCTCAAACAGTCATCAGGCTGGGACCACGGCCGACACAGCTGAGTGAAGTAAAGGGCTGAACCAGTGTGTCCTAGAGAAGGCTATGACTAACGCATCTGTGCTGCATATGTGTGCCAAGCATCTGTGTGTGCCGGGCACTGTACCCACATCAACAATGAATCTAGTGAGAAGATAGCACAGATAAGCCAACCAGTCCTGTTGAGGCAAGCGAGTGGACCTAGAAGCTAAAGGCCCCGTGATCTCAAGCCCAGGGACTCAAGGGTGAGTGTTGCTGTTTTTTCCCAGAGTCAACCCCATTTTCTTTCCTATCCCTCGCATAACCAGGGATCTCATTTAAAAGAGGACCAGCCTCTTGAGAGGAGGCTTTGAGACCACAGACTAGTGTGTATGTGGTCATCTCTATGGATTTCTTATGTTTTTTGTCACTCGTGGGTCTTGATTTAAAATATTATTCATCCACCAAGGTTGTTTACTTCTTTTTTGCAGAATCATCCCATTTCCCTCTTACTGAGTGAGTTGATGGCATAGATAGATACTGACTCAAAAACCTCCACATTCAACTTCAGGGGTTTTAGTCACCAGGTCACTGGGAAAGAAAATGCATGCAAAAATAGTCCTTTTTGTTTGTTGGGGGTAAGGATTGCTCTCTCTCTCTAACTCTTTGACAGTTTCATACATGCATATAATAAATTTTGGTCATTTTCATTGGCCTCTCTCATTCACCCCCCTCTGGAACCTTCTCTCCCCTACAAGCTCCCTTCCACTCCCAAGTCTTCTTCCTTTTGCATGTGATCCACTCACTCAGAGTTACTTCCATGAGCATGAGTGGGGTTTTGTTTTTGTTTTTCTGTCACAAGGGCCACTGCTCAGTGGCTATACCATTGAGGAAAGTGACATCTTCATCTTCTCCCCCAGCAACCATTAACTGCCAGTACTCCCCACATAGGCACCATTAGGGTTAGGACTTCATGGGCTCCCCTCCCACCCATGATCAAATGTTGGCTGGACCATTCTTGTACAAACAACCATGGCTTTGGTGAGTTGGTGACTGCAGTGGCCATGCCATGTCCAAAGGATGTATTTCTGCCCATATCCCCGGCCTCTGACTCTTACATTCTTTCTACCCCATTTTCAGCAATGTTCCCTAAGCTTCGGAGGGACAAATACAGATACGCCATTTAGGGCCAAGCATTCCACATTCCCTTCCCCTTGCACTCTGACGGGCTATGAGTCTCCTCATTAACTGCCCTGCCTTGCTCTAAGGAGCCACTCTGAACACACACTAATCTATGCTTATAAATACGAGTGTTTGCAAAGCATCTTGACAATTCATTTTAAAACAGGGTCTCATGTAGGGGAACCTGTAGCCACGCCTGCTTAGGGGCTGGCTACAGGTCTGCCTGACCATGCCTGCAAGGGCGTGGTCAGGGTGACGTAGAGTAAGAGTTTGAGTTGGCTGAGTTTCCGCTTTCAGTTTTCACCCCTTTCGGCTTGCCTACAGATGGATGCCATGCGGGCTGGCTAGGTGGCTCTGTAAGTAAGGCTTTTCCCTATTAAATACCCTTATATTTCTACTTGGCTCTGTATTGGCAATTTCCCACTTTAGTCTCATACTACAGTCCAGGCTGACCTCAAACTCATGGCAACCCTCCCACCTCAGCCTCCCAAATACCAGAATTACAACATTCAGTGAAGTAAAACCTGAACACTTAAGGGAGGGTATCCAGTGACTGTTTGTTCTGTCTCAGAGGCTGGGTGCCGAGTATTTAGAGAAGAAACTTTCAGGACACATTCGCCAAATGAGGAATTTGTCTGACTTCTCATAACTGATTCTCACGCATCACAGAGAGTCCATTCTGAGCATCTGTTACGATGACTGACAAGTCACTAATTTCCCCAATGAGAACCCATGCATAAGTGTTAATTAGCAGCATCTGGTGTGAATCAGAAATACAGATACCAATTGAGGCAATTGTACTCATTATCTCTGGTGTATGGTCTTTTCCAATAAAACGTTAGGTCATCATGCTGAGGTGTGAATTCCCGAAACAGGCATTGACAGCCCCACCGGAGCATGGTGTTAAAATGTATGCATTTAGATTCTAAAGAAGAATGCAGGCGTGACCACAAGGTCTGCAGGAATATGTCACCCAGTCATGGATGGCCCGAAATTCAGCTGAGAACTGAATCCGAGGAAGCATAAGTTGGGGGGGCATCAAGGGGGGATAGCATGCGCTGCATTGGGAAGGATGCCCTGTCTCAGTGCTGAAGCTTCGCTGTGGCTTCTTAGCTCTAACCCTTCCTCTAACCCTAACCCCTGAGGGTTTTGTTTTTGTTTTTTGAGACACGGTTTCTCTGTGAAACAGTCCTGGCTGTCCTGGTACTCACCTGCAGACCAGGCTGGCCTCAAACTCAGAGATCCGCCTACCTCTGCTTCCCAAATGCAGAATTAAAGGCATGCGTCATCACGCCTGGCCTTACCTCACTTCTTTCTTAACCATTGGTGTAGCGTTCCAGTGTTTTCCCGGGCTTGAGATGTTCATAGTCACTGCAGGTTTTGAGGGAAAGATGTGGAGAGGCAGGAAAACCAAATAAACAACATGTAGGTTTTGTTTGTTTGTTTGTTTGTTTGTTTGTTTTTTTCCCTCTGACTATCTTTCCCAGAAACAGAAAAGCCCTAAGTCATATTATCCTCGTTGCCGGTCTGACCTGACTATTTACTTGGGATCAGGCCTTGACTTCAGCCCCATACTCTAATCTTTGGCCCAAATGTTCCACTCACTCAACCTGTTTGTTCTTCCACTCTCTAGATAAAAGGCCTTGACATCAAATCTGTCCCTTCTCCCAGGATTCATTCCTCAGCTAACTAGCACGAACGTCCAAGAATCATTTAAAGAGGGTCTCAGAAACCTCTTTCTGCTCAAGTAGCAAAGTTCAGATCCTCGAGGTGAGTGGAAAGGAAAGGCAACCCTCTGAGTGAGCCTTCTGCCCACAGGGAGCAGAAGCTGGAGAAAGGGTCCCGGATAATTCCAAGGACAGGTTCCCCCTTCTGAAGCCAGGATTCAGAAAGACAGCCATTACCAGGCATAGGAGCGTGGCTGATCAAATTAAGAAATGTGTTTTAAAATTCAATTATACCCTCGGTGGAAATAGTCTCACTAATGGTTAGGGATAGAATTATACCCAGTCTATAAAGCCTAACATTTCTAAACCCAATTTTGTGCATTACTCTAAAGGTTAATTCAAAACCTCTCTTCCAAATGGGAAGTTAAACACAGCCAATGGAGGAACGCCATCCATTGCCTGACTGAGGGTTTATCAGTGGTAAGAGTTCATTAGTTTTAATTAGTGTAATCACTAATGTTGCATTAACAGTTTAGTGAAGGAAAGTAATTACTCACACATCCACTGTATTAGATGGGAAGATTAGAATTCATTTTCCAAAAATGATTAGCATTTTGCCAATTAAACAAATCCCCTCTCCTTGCCAGCAGCCCCGTGACCTCCCTCACCCAGGATCATTTAAATGAAACATATTTTGCATCAAAAGACGGAACTGGGAGAAATGAAGAATTAAGGCTGCATTTATTTTTAGTTCTTTCTCGGAGTGCAGAGAGTGCACAGGTCTCCATGAGTTCATAATGCCAGACTCCATTTGCATAGTCATTTGCTACAGTCTCCTCTGATTATGCCCCAATCTGTCATGTAGTGCTACAGCAATTAAAATGGCTAGTGTTGGTGAAAGATGAAACCAAAAGGAAGCAACCAGAAAGACTAGGTGGAAGGGCCATCACTTGGGTTCAGTGGTGGGACAGGGTGGGGACCATCTGCTGGCCCCATTCTGAATACCACTTTGGAGCCAGCTCTGCTACCTGGCTTTAAAATGCCAGGTTACCCACAGGGGTCCCTTAAAGCTAGCAACCGAGTGTCCTGAGCCTCCTGCTACTCTCCGCTGGGCAGGGAGGTCATTTCAGGCATAGCTTGACTCACAAGACCTTGGCAATGTGACCCCACTGCTCTCCATCTGCACCAGAGTGATAGGCTTCTAGGAAAGTTCTCAACACTTCTAATGTACCCTGTGCTCTTTCTGGCTTCTCTGACCTTGCTGGGAAATCTTCTGTTCTTGCTAGAGAAGCCATCTTTTTCTTCACTTGGTGTAATCTCATCCCACACCAACTAGAATACTTACCCTTCCAGTGTGAACTTCCAGAGCCCCATTGCCTATGGCTGTCTGTTAGTACCCGCAGGGCAGGGCTTGGTTCCAGAACCCCTCCCCCTCCAGATGCTAAAATCCTTGGATGCTCAAATCCCTTATATAGAAGAGCCTGGTATTTTCATATAGTCCATGAACCTCCTCCCAGACATTTTAAAGCAGTGGTTCTCAACCTGTGGGTCTTGACTCTTTTACAGGGGTCACCTAAGACCATCAGAGAGCACAGATGCTTACATTATGACTCATAACAGTAGCAAAATTATAGTTATGACGTGGCAATGAAAGTAGTTTTATGGTCACCAGGACATGAGGAACTGTATTAAAGGGTCGCAGCATTAGGAAGGTTGAGAACTAAGACTTGAAAACATCTCTGCATTACAGTAGCTAATAGAACACAAACATTATACATTTGTACCTGACACTAGCTGCACAGTTCAGAATGGAAAGGATAGGCATGGACTTGGGGGGAGACATATAGACGAGAATATGCTCAGAGATGGTACACTCTTGTCACTCTACTGTCCTGGGTCAGCGCTGGGACAGGAGGCCTTGGCCAACAGCAAGACTGAGAACTATGGGATTTCATGGTGGCCTATGTTCAGCCAGGTTACTGCCCAGTGTGAAAGCCAGTCCAGCAAGATAGAGCAGCAAGTGAGGGCCAAGGTTCAAGGTTGCCAAAGTCTTCACTCTAAACCATATCTAAATAGTGGTATAACAGTGTACAGAGTTTTTCTTGGGCAGGCAGGGGAGCATGGTGTGTATTCAGTTGGTTGGCTGATTTTCCTTGGTTTGTTTGTTTGTTTGGTTGGTTGGTTTTGTTTTTGTTTTGAGATAAGGTCTCATCGAGCCCAAGTTGGCCTGGAACTCAACTATATAGTTGAGGGTGACCTTGAACTCCTGATCTCTGCCTCCACCTCCCAAGTGCTGGGATTACAACCATGAATCATTACCCCCACACACACACATACACTCTTTAACTTAGTTTTTAATGCCATTTTACAGTTTTAAATGCCATCATCATGTGATCTCCTGATAATCCTTTGAGGCAAATATTTTCTCAAAAAGAAAATTGACTTAATGCTATTGAACCAATATATCCAAAAGCCAACAAGAGTCCGAATACTCAGCCAAGCATGTCCGCAGGTCCTTCATCTCCGCTCCCAAGCTCAGCCCTATGATCTATGTGGCCTTGGACAAGTGACTCATTTTCTCCATATACATGACCACTGTGTTCCTGTTATGGTGGTTGTAAAAACCAGGTAGGAAAATAGACTTCTCGGAGACAGGACAGCCTCTTGGGTTTTCCATGAGAGCCCAAGGCCCAGAGCACAGAAGAAGAGCTGGCTTACCTGCCAGGTCTGCATACATCCATGAAAGAAATTGTTTTCTATTGCAGAAAAAAACAGACAAAACATACCTACTATATGACAGACTCTGAAAACCCCCTATGGAAGGCCTCACACTCCCTGGTGTGTAGGGATAGGTAGGGAGTTAGTTGGGGGGGCAGGGGAGGAGGGGAGGGAGAGGGAACTGGGATTGACATGTAAAACAATCTTGTTTCTAATTCAAATAAAAAAATGGAGAAAAAAAAACATACCTACTTCCCATAGTGCCGAACACGTTTTAGAGGCTATATATTAGTCAATTATTCCCCTCCCCATATGAACACTGAAGAGTAAATCAGACCTATCACTAGCGGGATTCTGGAACCCAGTGTGTTGCTTCACTCCTGAAGACAACTTTTCTCCTTGGAGTGGTACATAGAATACATAACAGGAGTGTAGACGGAGTTTTCCTGTCCTGCAGCCACTCTCAAATAAATAAACACACTGAGGCTTATACTAATTACAAATACTCGGCCAGTTACTCACTTGCTCTTACAGTTTCAGCTAACCCATATTCCTTATTTACCCTCTGCCACATGGCAGTACCTTTATTAGCATGGCATGTTCATCTCCTGCCCTCTCTGCATCTGCTCTGATGCTCATCTTCTTCCCAGCATCCTCAGTTTGATTGATTTGATCGGCTATCAGCCGATCAGCATTTTATTAAACAAATTCGAGTGACAAATCTTTACAGTGTACAAAAGGATTATTCCACAGCACAGTAGACCATCAATAGCTTACCACGCCAGAACTACGGGCAGTTCCCCTTAGAGCTCTCAGTCCCACACAGGGAATACAGAGCACAGCTGCTGGAATTTAGAAGTTGAAAGCAGAGCACCTCCGACACATGCTCGCCTGTTGGCGGTGGCCACTGCCAAGAGGTCTTCTCAGTGTATCGGGTATGTGTGTCCATACATGTGCAGTGTGTGCATCACATGTAAGTGCTTGCATGGACACATATGTGTATGCCCATGTGTGCCTGTGAAAAGGAATGCAACCGTACACAGGATAAGGTTACTGATGGTATATTTATAAAAGAGAATCACTCACGTGAGAAGCCGATAACCAGATAGGTGCTCCAAGAAGTCCAGTTTCAGCTGCACTCTGAGACCCAACCAGAACCCTGAAAAGAGCTTGTGTGTCCCTTTTCTCAGCCCTTTATTCCACATGCCTTTTATATGCACCTGTGACCAAGCCCAAACGGATGTGGTCATTGGTACAGGTACGTAGATCTTCTCCCTACATGCCTGTCTGCATGTATATATTCATGTATGCCTTAAAGAAAGGGAAGCCCGGAGGACTTTAGTTAGCCAGAGTGAGCTGGGTAATAGTTCCTCTGACAGTCATAGTGGCAAATGTGAGGACCGACTCACCCTGTCCTCTGCACTGACGCAAGTGGAGCAAGCTGAGGGAATAGCTCACAAAGGTACTCGAAGGGACGTCGCTCACTTGAGGATAACCTAGGAGACTGATCCCAGTGAAGGCCCTAGGCCTGCCTGGCCCACTACAGAGTAGCAACATGGGTCAGATCCTACAAACTAGTGAAGACAAGAACTTGAGCATAGAGGAGAGAGGGTGCACAACTGGGCAGGGGTATGTACTCTTGTGACCAGAGTCAGGAGATTTAAAACTGAACCCTGGGTTTAACAGTTCTGTACCCTCAGGCACGTTATTAGCAAGGCCCATTTCTTCCAATGAAAAATGAGAATCACAGTCCCTATGTCACATGTAGGATCCTTGTAAAACTGTAATTAATTGGAACCGAATCCACATCTGTCTCACACACGCTGAGAGACACCACGTCCTTTTTGCTCACAGTTACATACCTGATGCCTATAGTGTCTGACCATAGCAGTGCTTAATAAATGTTTATGGATTCCTGATCAGAACATGCCACCATGCGTCTGGGGCTGACGGTATTTATGGACACATGAAGAAGAGAAAGTAAGAGATTGCCATGGTGGAGGCTGCCTGGAGATGACAAGGCGGCAGAGTGGACCTAGGACCAGAGAATAAACGAGTCTGGCAGGGCAGTTGGGGGCCCCAGCTGGTGTTTGCTCCCTGGGGACTGTGACTGCACACAGTCACCTTTGCATCCCACATGTTGACTTGATGTAGGACTCAGAAGAGTGACTACAACAGCACGGCCCCTGGGGACATGGGAAGACAAATGGCTCTAACAGAAAGGGTTCTTTTTCTATAAATATCCATCATGATCCAAAAGGAAAAACACTTACACATCTCCCTTGTCTACATTAAAAATCTTCAACAAACATCAAGAAAGCAAAAAGGGTATGAGTCATGACCCAGTGCATGCTATTTGAGAGGGGACATCAGCTAGCTGCTTGAATGTCTTTCTGAAGAATCGGACATTGAATTTTCTTTGTTGAGTCTTCAGAATCCCAATCCCAATCCATGATGCCCCTCATTTCTTAGTGTGTGTGTGGTTGCATGTTCATCTGTGTATAGATATATGTTCTGTATAGGTGTACATACACCTGTGAGAGCCAAAGGACAACATTCAGTGTCATTCCTAAGACACAGCCACCATTTCTTTGCTTTTCTTTTTTTCTTGACACAGATTCTGTCATTGGCCTAGAACTCTCCAAGTTAATTGGGAGACTCACTGGCCAAGGGGTCCCAGGGGTCTGCCTGTCCCATCTTCTCAGCATTGGGACTACAAGTGTGTGCCACCACACCTGCTTTGTTTGTTTGTTTGTTTGTTTCTTAGTGTGGGTTCTAGGGATCAAATACAGGTCCAGCACTTTACCTGCTGAGCTATCTCTCCGCCTCGTTTAAAAAAATGTGTGTGTGTGTGTGTGTGTGTGTGTGTGTGTGTGTGTGTGTGTGTGTGTACATATACTGAGTAACCATACAAGTGGGAAAGGGTCAAAGGACACATTGAGGAAATTTGTTCCCTCCTTCTACCACTTGGGTCCTATGGATAGAACTCAGGTTATCAGGCTTGGTGGCGAGTGCCTTTACCCTCTGAGCAATTTCATATCACTCCTCTCGTTTATATTATTACTCTAACAGTTTTGCATTTCTCCCCTTCCCTGTCTTCCTTCCAAACTCTCCTGCCTTTCCTTGCCCCCTATCAAATTCATGGCCTCTTTTTCTTTAATTATTATCCTTACATCTATCTATATCTATATCTATATATAGATATAGATATATATGTATGAATATGTAACTGCAACCTTCTAAATCTGTTCAATGTTGTTTGTAATGTACACAGGCCTGGCCACTTGGTATTATATAACTAATTAATGGGCTCATCCCTGGAGGAGGCCATTTCTCTCTACCGCAGAATTCCTTCCTTGTCTATATTTCTTTGTCTGGGAGCAGGGTCCCGGGAGATTTCCATTCCATATTAGAATGTCTATTGGTGTTGTGCTTCTTCAGGTCTTGTTTATGTAGCCATGTTATTGCAATAAGTATCCTGTTTTTTCTAGGGGACACAATCTCACAGCAGACATTCTGATACTCTGCTCTTACAATCTTTTCACCCCTCTTCCTCAATGTTTCCTGAGCCTGCGGTACGGGACTTGTGTTGTAGATAAATGCATTGGGTCTGGGCGCCTCATGAGACCATTCGTTCTCTGCATTTTGATGAGTTGTGATTTTCTGTAATAGTCTCCGTCTGCAAAGAGAAGCGTCTTTGATGAAAAGTGAGGGTTACATTTTATCAGGCAAAGCCAGTGTAGGGGCGGGGGGGAGGAAGGGAAGGAAAGAGACAGAGATTCCATGCCTTCTTGTACAGTCTGCCTTTAATGCTCGTAATATCGGGAGAGCCACGCTTGGCGCCAGAGACAAGCCTTACCCCCCACTAATGCTCTTCTCTTTCCTTTCAGTATGTGTCCAGTAGACGGGCCATCACTCAGAACTCCACAGAGCAAGGGAGCTTCCACCCGCATCATCTTCACCACCACCATCGCCACCACTGTCACCACAGCCACCTGTGCCACCATGCCCGTCCCGGCCACCTCCACCACCAGGAGGCAGGGATGCACAGCGCTCAGGTGACACCCTGCCTGTGCCCACTCTTCTCCTGCCAGTGGGAAGGCCACCTAGAGGTGGTGGTGCCTCACCTGCGGCAGATCCACAGGATCGACATTCTGCAAGGAGCAGAGATAGTCTTCCTGGCCACGGACATGCACCTCCCAGCGCCAGCCGACTGGATCATCATGCACTCCTGCCTGGGCCACCACTTCCTGCTGGTGCTCAGGAAGCAGGAACGACACGAAGGGCACCCTCAGTTCTTTGCTACCATGATGCTCATTGGGACCCCCACCCAGGCCGACTGCTTCACTTATCGCCTGGAGCTCAACAGAAACCACAGGCGTCTCAAATGGGAGGCCACCCCGAGATCCGTCCTGGAGTGTGTGGACTCAGTCATCACTGATGGGGACTGCCTGGTTCTCAACACCTCACTGGCCCAGCTCTTCTCTGACAACGGCAGCCTCGCCATTGGCATCGCCATCACTGCTACGGAGGTCGGCGCCAGGGATGCCGAGATGTGAGGCCAGGAGCCACTGGGCACTCGCGCTGCCTGTGCACCTTGGGCCTCCAGGTGTCTGGACCTTCTTATTTCCCTCCCTTGCTTCTTTTCTTTCTTTTTCGTCTCAGGTAATTTGTGGTGTTAGTATTCATCTGCTATGAGCGTTATGTTATGTAAACACCTATGATTCAAGATCTTTGTGTGAAATCTGTCCTGTGTTGTTGGTAAAGTTTTGTAGAACAATTAGAAGATTCTGCCAGAACAGTTACTTCCTGCCACCATTGGTCTTTTTCTCTACTGCTTCGGCAGGGAGCAAACACCAAGAAGCAGAGCCCTGGAGTTAAAGGGGGTGTGGCTTCCAAACAGCCCCTCCTTCTCTTTTCAGGCTGTTTCAGGTAGAGCCTGTCTGGGAAGAAGACCCAGCCAGCTGTGGCTGATACCTTCCTGGAACCCAGGTGTCAAAGCTAAGCTGCATGAGCATGAGAGATGGTGTCTCCTCCACAAACAGAAGCATCACCTGATCCAGGCCCGGGACAGCTGTCAGATACAAACCCTCTATTTTTCAGGTTCCCTTGGCCATGCCATTCCCTTTTGCTTTGCAATTTAAGCCCAGATGTTCTTGGTGCTTTTCTGAAAATCGCTTTGCCTCTGGTGAGAAGCACGATTATGATGCAGGGAAAGAGCTGCAAGAAAAAAGACAGCACCAAATTGACCTCTAACCTCTGGGAGGGTGCACCTGCCTGCCTCAGTGAGACATTTTAAATTCATGAATTATAAATCCATCACCCCACCCCACTAAAGTAACACATTTTTGTATCAGACAGAGAGCTACTCTGTCCTCGATGGGTTATACATAAGACTTGCCATCAAACATGGGGATCCCAGAAAGAAGCAACTAGGACCTCCAGCCTGAAGAGCTGATGCTGGCACACTCTGGGCCTCCCCTTTACTCTCCTTGCTCTCTAACATGCTCTGTAGCCTGGTTCAGCACATAAACATGGCTGCTTAGAAGCTAAGCATGTACAGAAGGAAGCCTCGGGAACCCATTTCACCTCACCCTCCAATCCCTACCCCCACCCCCAGTCCCCAACTCCTACCCCACACCCCACTGGCCCACCCCTACCCTCACTCCCTACCCACCTCCAGCCTCACCCACCCCCACCCTCACCTCACCCTCACCCTCACCCCCCACCCCACAGAGGCTGCTCTCTCTTGTTTTGTTGTTAGAACAATGCATCAGCCTTTGGGGAAGGCCTTCCTGCACTAGAAGAAAGGGTGTGTGGGGGGGGGGCGGTCCTCGCTCTGCTTTCTTTCTGTTTATTTCTGTCACTGTCAGGCGCTAGGAGAAAACATGGCACCCAAAGCCAGCACAGCTCTCCATAGGGCTGTGTGGGCCTTTCTCTGGCTCATTCCCTTACCTCAGGCACACCAGTTGGGCCTGGCTGGCCTCCCAGTGAACACTTAGTTTTGGGCAGACTGTCCCGACAGCCTATCAGCAATCTTTTCTCCACCAAAATTAATTCATCTTAAAATGTACTACCCGTCCCCCAAACTGGTTGATTTTCTAGCCATTTTGGTTGTAGCCCACACTCAAAGCATATATTTATAGAACTATGAAACAGTTCTTTCTAGTCACCCAGTCATAGCTGGGACTCTGAATTGAGGCTTCATCCATCTAGGGCCTGAGGAACACGAAGATGAAGCTCTGAGGTATCAGGCAGCTTGTGTCCTGCGGACCGTCAACCACCAACCATGGGGGGCCCAGGCCCAAGGCTGGTACACCAGCCCTGAGAGAGACTGATAATAGTATGGTCCCTTTCCTGCTACCCAGGACATCTCTAGCTGTCTAAAGGCAGAAACCACTGTTCCTCTCCTGGCTTCTGATGGTCATTTGTAACATCATTGGTGCCCCAACTAAACAAACACACAACACCTCAAGAAGAATACATTTAGCACTTACAGGCCTCGGGGCTCCTGCAATGTTGTCATTGCCTTGCTACTGAGCCAAACTAGGAACAACTGCAGGCTATTGTGATTGCGCATATGTTATGAGTAAGTGATCCCAGGTAAAGACTCAAATGGTGGTTCCTAGAAATCTTTAGAATAAAGGTTAGGAAATGTGTTCTTTTCTAACTATGGTGCTCCCAAGATGGCTTTTCTCTCCACACTAATATGTGAAGAACAGAAGACAAAGGAACAAGCTAATACTGGTGAATTGATAACAGAAGCGAGGAATGAAAAAAAAGTGTTTGAGTGTTATTGCTTCCAAAAGGAAGCAATACTTTAGTCTTGAGTAAATCTCTACTTTAGTCTTGAGTAAATCTCCATCACTCTGTCAATAAACAGTTTCAGAGACATGCATCAGACCACAAATGAAACTTGGCTCTACCACTTCAGGGTTAGTGTTCTCAACAGGAAGAAGGCCCCTCAGTGTTCAGCAGGGTCTTGCTTCAGCAGTGGATTGGAGACTTGGAAACTGAATGGGTCTTCACCATTCAGTGATGAGGAGAATCCAGAGGGAAAGACTGGAGGGAAATCCGCTATTAGTGGCCTCTTAGCATTGTGGAAGTAAGCTGGTCCCAGCGAGGTGGGAAGGGGGAGGCACATGAAGGTCTCAGTGGCTCCATGTCTTTTTGTTTCCTTCGCCCACTCTCAGACCTCTTGTTCATAGATTCTGGAACCCCGTTGCCTCACTCATGACAAGACACTCAACCCAGTGATAGACTCCGAGGAATATTTGTGTCTAATAGAGGGCGTAGACAGACAGTAGCACTTAGGAAAAACACAGTTGTTGCATTTGAGTTGGCAGCCGTGTGCAGTTTGTTCAGGAGGTGTTTAAAGAGAAGCCGGTCTCTCCTTGAGTCTGAGCCTAAATGAATGACTGGTAGAGGTGTAGCAATGCAATGCAGATTGTCCCTAACAGTGAGCATGCTTATGAACCTGTACCTGGCATAGATCTAACATTCCTGCAGTGCGGGCACATTTAGAAATGGATCAGGATAACTGTCGTAGTAGACCCTGTGGCTGTCACCAACAAAAAGTTTCATTTTGGCCCAGGGGAGCATATTATACCATGTAATCCTCGAAGCAACCTCATGAAGCTGCCGCTATGTGTCGTGATAGATGAGAAACTGCAGTTAGCAAGTAGTAAAACTGTCTCTACAGTCAAGCTTCTAGCCAGCTCCATCCGTGCCATGTCTAGGTCCTGAGGACCCCGTCATAAGTCTGAAGGGCGTGGAAGCCCTGCTTTAGTATTTCAGTACTAAATGTACCCTTTCTCTCCTTTTTGTCTCTTTTTCTTCCAGCCCAATAGCTGACTTGTATTCACACTGTTGCATTTTTAGAATTTTGTAGGCCAGTTATTACAACCATTACTAAAAATGAGCTTATATATAATCTTACAATTAAATAAATTCTATTTAAAACAAGGATAACACTCAGGCTTCACCGCTTCCTGATTTTTCGTTTTCTGTGCTGTTGAGGCCATTTGCCTCAACATGCTTACACAGATGCGCCACCACCCACCTCAGACTCAGCATGCAGTGGCCCTGTGGGGTGGAAGGATTCACACTGCCGCCATTGGAAAATACTATAAACCAATATAGCCCCGGAGAGTTAATTCTTCAGCCTTTCCCATCATATCACAGTCTAAATATTGCTGATGCACACAGGGTGGGGAGAAAGGACTTTGGAAGGAGGAGTTCTTGGTGAGTAAACAGATGGCTGTCAGACAGCAAATGGTTCAGGAAATGCAACTCTACTGGGAAGAGACCCTGAGGCTTCCAAGTAGCTTCCAAGAGTATTTCTTGCCCATAACACCCTTCAAAACTACCCTCCACCCTACCCTGGTCTATACTGCCATGCAAAATCCTATCTGATGGCTTTCATGGAGAACCATGAAAAGCAACCTATTGGCAATCCCAGCCTAAAAGGGAACCCAAGTTCTATAGAACTGGAATTCCCTCTCTCATCTTCTCCCATAGGTTCCCCTCCCTCTTCTTCCTTACCTATAGGTCAAAATGTTCTCTAAAGAAATGTTTAACTTTGAAACTAGAGAGTGGAAACATGCAACACTTGAGAAGTAGTGTAATACTTCTCAATAATAAGTAGTGTCCAAATATCACATAAAATGTGTTGCCAAGAAAGGAAAGTGAGGCCCTGATGTTTTACTAATCAAGGGGCTAAGAAGGCAATAAGTGAGAGTGTAGGGGAAGCTGTAGCCACGCCTACTTAGGGGCTGGCTACAGGTGTGCCTGACCACACTTGCGAGGGCATGGTCAGGGTGACGTAGAGCAGACTTGAAGGGGACTGCGTTTTCTCTTTCGTTTATCTTTTGGGCTTGCGTACAGACCGCTGCCACGCCGGCTGGCTTGGTTGCTCTGTAAGTAAGGCTTTTCCCTATTAAATACCCTTACATTTCTACCTGACTCCGTATTGGTAATTTCCCACTATATGAGAGGATGTTCTGGGAAAGACAGAGCCCAGCACCTTCCTTCCTGCTCTGACTACTTTACTTGAGGCAACCCAACATGGAGACTGCCAGGGAGGGCATGGTTCTCACTGTCACACAAGGACTTTGGAAGGAGCAATCCTTGGTGAGTATCTTGTGCCTGGAAGTCCTATGACTGGAAACAGATTCTCCGAGGTGAAGAGTGAACCAAGGGGCTGGGGAGACAGCTCCTTCAGTAAGGTGCTTGCTAAGCATGCCTGAAGACTAGAACCCGGGTCTCCAACACTCACATAAAAGCAGGTGATGCAGTGTGTGCCTGTTCCTGGCAATGGGGAGTCACGACGGAGATCCCTGAGGCTTGCTGGTCACATAGTCTACCTAAATCAGTGAAATCCAAGTTCAGTGAGAGACCTTGAATCAAAACTTAAGGCAGAGAAACTTACCTGACATCAACCTTTGTTCCCTACACACAATCACACACATGCACACACACCACTTCCACCATACACACACACACACACACACACACACACACACACACACACACACACGAACTAATGCCTCAGAGTCCATTGGTTTCCTTGTAAGGGATGTGACAGAAATGAGGCTTTCCAAGGCCACAAATTGGGCCCAATAAGGAGGAAGGATGGGGGGCATGTCACAGGCTGAACATAAAATCTGGCTTTCATTTAAATCAGACCCTAATATCAAAAGTGATGTTTCCAGGTCCGATTGTCAAATTTCTGATTATTTGTTTTAAAGAGTTCCTTCAATAGTCAACTGGAGAAAAACCACTGAAAACAGATCCAGAAGATGCATTGTACATATGATTAGCAGAACACAGCAGTTACCTACACAAGCTGTAGTTTGTCTTTCCAACATTTCATTTTAGCTGTACCAGAAACATCCCCTGTCCTTTTAAAAACTTGTGTGGAGAAAGGAGATAAGGAAAAGGATGGACATCCAAAGACATTTCACTCCAATTGACATGTATAGAATTTCCTAGGTTTTCTTACGCCATCACAGACAAGAAGCAGTAGTGAACTGGAACGCCACTTTCTCTCCTCCTCTTCCTCCATGGAAAAGCCACTAAACTGCATTCAGTATCATTTCTTTGAGCCCTTTGGAACCTGCTCGCTCTTATTGGTGGTTTGTTCCCTGCAACATGAGGGAATAGCAGAGTAAAGCTATGAGGCAGAGTGCAATACACAGAGATTCACTGGCTGTCATGCTTGCCTTATTATCTCCCTCCCCTTTTCATGTGTGCCTCAATTTAAAGTCATAATTGAACGGAAGGAAGAAAATGCTACCAGTGGCAAATTGAAACTGTGATAACTCCCCTGTCACTATTTCAGCCCCTGGAGCTGCCCTGAGAAGCAGGACCAATGCCTCTCTCCCTGCATTCTAAAGAAAGAGAAGGGCTTCACCCCTGGCCCTGACCTCCCAGAACCCCTTATCTCAGCTGTCCCCTGCCTCTGCCTAACAACACTGTCTCTGAAATTTACTTCTGGGTCTATCAGATCACTTGTCAAAGAAGCCTTCATGGTTTAATTCTTTAATTCCAGGCCACTGTTAGTTACTCCCAAGATCAGAATTGAGCACAGTTCTAATCCTATTGCCTGTCAATTCATTTTAACCTTCAATCTTCTACCACCTTATTCCCAGAACATGTTTCCTGCTCTCACAAAAGCTGAAAGACAGAGAAAGACAGACAGACAGAGAGAGAGAGAGAGAGAGAGAGAGAGAGAGAGAGAGAGAGAGAAAGCCTTGAGTTGGTTTCAATGATCAAAAGCGTCCAGAAGGCTAACATAAATATTCATGAGCTGGGACACCTTTCAAGCCTTGTCATTGACTGCTTTGCACCTCACAGTAGCCAGGGCTCTTGTTTTGTCAATGATATGTCCTCAAAAACATACACTAATGTCATTTAATACTGGGCAGAGAGTGTCCCCTAAATGAGGGTGGAAAGGAAAGACCCATCTCCACTACATCCTGGGATCCAGGGGGTCATTGAACTGTTAATTACCCGGAAACCTCAATTTCCAAGCCCCAGAGCCTGCAGTTCTGATTCAAGGGGCCAGAGAGGAGCCCAGAACTAATCGTTAATGCTCTCCCCTACAAGTTCTGAAATCCAAAGCCAGGGTTCAGTGAGAAAAATGGAGCACAAAGAACACAGAAAGTAGGTAAAATGCCCTGGAGAGACCAGCTGGTGACTCTAAAAAGAGGAAGGCTGGGAAGAGGTGACTGGAGATGGCCCAGACTGCATTTGGACAGTGAAGCAAGACATAACCAGGGCTCCAAACCGTCCTAAGGGGTCTGTCATCCAGTGTTATAGAGGTCCCTGCTCTTGCTATTGCGGTGAGGGGGGGTGAGGGGGGTGTGGGGGGGAGCAGACAGAAGAGTGGGAAAGCCTGCACAGACTGATGGGGTGCCATAGCTTATCAGCCAGGATGGATGGGTGAACTGGTGTAGAGCAGTCCCCAGTGCCAAGTGTCACACAGAAACAGTCCCCAGTGAAGTGACTGTAACTGTGTAAATCTTCCTCTGAGCTGAAGGGGTTTATCCTTTAAATCCCTGCCTGGGGGAGGCAGAGATAGGAATTCATGTTTAAATCTCTGTCCTTCCCCGGACCAGAAGTTTTCCAGCAAATCCCCAGGGATGCATTTATTTACCCTGAAAATCCCAGGCTGCATGAACAGGGCTGCCGTCCAGGCCTTCCCTGGGTGATGTGAATTATCAGCCTCCTTCCTCCAACAGCTCAGAACTAAACCCCACGTAAGCTTTGCCTAGAGGCAGCAGAGAAGGAAATCACCATACCACTTCCCTTTAGCCTAGGGGTAGATGGAATACTGGCATTTGCTCAGCAAGGGGGCCAGTGGGAAAAGCATCCTTTAAGTATCTAAACTGGGGGCTTTGACTACCACCCAGTTAGAAGGGAAATGACTCTTCCATTCTCTCTGCCTCTTCCCTGATACCAGTTCAACTTCGGTTAACACACAGGAGGTGGGCATGTCTCGATTTTTAGATCTGACACTCAGGTCAAAGGAAATGGCACTCAGTTGGAAAAATAGGGATTGTAATTCTAGCATACCATATTAGGGTAACACAGAGAATGTTCTAGAAAATAAGCTGAATAGTGAGGATTTCTCATTTTGATAGATTCCCACCAAAGCTGTTTTAAGAGGCAATTGACTGGCAGACATCCTACATCACAAACCCATTCTGACTGGGCATGAATTTCACTATTTTATCTAATTCTTTCTCTGTAGGTTTTATCAGCCATAGAAGGTGATACATAGTAGCACATGGGAGAAGCAAAGTTAAATGCTGGAGGCTATTTATTTCAGTTATCACTCCCCTGAACAAGTTCGTCTGACCCAACTGCACTGGAAGTACTTGATCCAATGCAGGTGGGAGGTACGTGGGCAGGAAATACATCAGGATGTAAGCTGGTCCCTGATTGGATGTAGGTCATAGGTATGTAGGCTGGAAATATGCCAGGATGTATGCTGGCACCTGATTGGATATAGGTCAGAGGTATCTAGGCAGGAAATATGCCAGGATGTATGCTTGTCCCTGATTGGACCTGTTGGGAAATACAGTGGCCTGATAGTTTTGCCATTTTAAGCCTCTACAAGACATGACTTGCAGCCATTTCCTGGGAACTCAGAGTGGACCTGGCTAGAGTCCATTTTCCTGGCCAGTATTTAATTAAAGCTTGCTTCGAATTTGGCTCAAAATTGTGGAACTCTCAAGATGGACACATATAGACCTTGCCTCACTGGCAGTAACCCAAGGTGTCCTCAGAACCTCCCACCCATGAAGGGAGGCCCTCCACTGCATAAAGGAACTTCGGGAACTCAAGGTTCTCTTGTCTCCACCCTCTCCTCTCCCTCCCTTCCTGCCCGATGCTGGGATTATAGACATTTATCAGTGTGCTCAGGTTTCAACATAGGTGTTAGGGACCCAAACTTGAGTTGTCACGCTTGCATGGCAAGGTATTTAACTGAGCCATCTCCCCAACCACCAGACTTGGACTTTATTAAAAGAAATTTTAATGTAGATTCAAGCCCGGGAATTAATGGAAAGAGAGGCATCCGTGAGAGACCAAGACACACTCAAGTGTGGGTGTGGACTTAACGTCTTTCTAATAGCCATGTAAAGGATGCTAGTGGGGTTGGAAGTTATTATCTTTAAGGGGTTGTCAAGGAAGTTAAATGTGATCATAGAGGGGCCACCAGGTGCATGAGAGAAGCTCACAGCAGATAAGGTAAAATCCTAGACAATCAGGGAAGATAAGGTACTCTTGGTGTAATGAAAGTTCCTAGCTTTGTTTGTGAGATTCCCAAAGACTATCAGGCTTACATATGGAAAGGAGGGATGGGAGGAAAGTGAGCAGAGGACCTTGAGTACAATGGCCACCAAAGGCACACCAGGCTAGAGACTTCTGGGTCCTTTGTCTTGAAGACACAGAATTAATTTTGTGAACAAAGGAAGCGTGAGTTTCAGAAAGGAATTTTATTACAGGTGAGAGCTCAAGAGAAAGGAAGCAAAGAGTGTGCCTTTAGAACAGGAGGGCATCTAGAAGGGGCTGCAGCTGAGGAGCTGACTCTAAGTTAATAAAGCCCTATTGGGTGGAGGTATAGGGGTGTGAGTTGATCGATCCAGTTGTCCCGCCCACAAGGGGTACCTGGCCTGGAGTTTTGGACACGGGTTCCAGCGCATCTACTCTCCCATAGCTTCTAGGTGTCTGTGCTCATTAAACTCGCTGTCTAAAAAAAGGAAGAAAGACGAAAATGAGCACAGAACTTGAACCAATACCCTTTGGCACCTTGGCATTTCTGGACTTTAGTCTGGACAGCACTGCCAATAGGACCAAAGACATTTCCAGCTTCTAGACAGGACAGAACTGGTTGTCACAGACAGGAAGCAGATCTTCTGGTTTTCGAGTTTCTGTACCTAAACTGGCTGGTGTCTTTCTCTTGTTCTCATTAGTAGTAAGTGTTGGAAAACTGAGAACCACACACATTCCAGAACCAGGCACTCCCCCAGCCTGCCTGTAGTGAGTGACTCAGTGCCAGCAGCCTCGTCATCAGCAGCAACCAAATGCTACACATTTCCAGTGTCACCACGAGTCATGTTTTCCCAGGGAGCATGCACTATATCCTTCATACAGCCTGGACTTTCATGGCCTTTCCATCCTCACTCAGAGGCAGACTTTTGCATGTACCTCACCCCCAATAAATCTCTGACTTGAGGTATGCTGCATGGTGTCACTTTGTGGCACTCCTTGCCCTCCAATGACTGTGAAAAACCCCTACAATAAGGCCATATTTGAAGATCATATGCTCTGAAGCCTACTGCTAACTTAACATTATGTGAAAATATCGTTATATAAAAAGAACAATGCCTCTATGTAGGCAACCAAACAGCAAATGTTGTTAATTTTCCTAGAATTCTTGATTCTCCAGAGGCTTCAAGCAGACTCAAGGGCTAGAAACTCTTTTCTCTTTTCAAGTCCCCATTAATAGGTTTTCTACCCCCTAATATTAAGTTTCTCCATGGACACAGTAAGCCAGATCAAACCAAATTGAAAAAGTATAACAACAGATATATTGAGCAAAGTAACTGCTGGGTAGGTTCTCTGGTCCCAGAGATCAAGGCCAGAGAAGTTCTTTGTCCAAGTCAGGCAGGAAAGTTTTATAGATTTTAGGCAAGGGGTGATGGATGACAAGCTGGGATTGTGGCCGCAAATAGTCCACAGCTGAGTGCTTTAGGCAGGGATTTGGGCTACTGGCAACTTCAGGGGAGGCTGTAAGAACCACCAAGAATGCAGAACTGGGCTTTTTGGTGCCTTTCCTTTGTTTAGAGACTCTCTGAGTGGATGGGGTTTGGGGAGGGAAGCTGGGATGGACTTCCAGGAGTATGCAGGGCTGAGCCAGAGGCTCACAATTGTCACTGTCTTTCTATGCTGCCTCGTTCGGAGGAAGCAGCCGTGAGTGCTGTGCTCCCGTGCTCTCCAAAGTCCACTCTAGGAAGATTTTGCCTCAGTAATTTCATTCTCTTTCACACCAGATAATTTTAAGAATAACAGATTTTGCCGGGCGTTGGTGGCGCACACCTTTAATCCCAGCATTCGGGAGGCAGAGGCAGGCAGATCTCTGTGAGTTCGAGGCCAGCCTGGTCTCCAGAGCGAGTGCCAGGATAGACTCCAAAGCTACACAGAGACACCCTGCCTCGAAAAACCAAAAAACAAACAAACAAGCAAAAAAAACAGATTTTAAAAATGACACATAATCAAATCAGAAATCAAAGACTTCAAAATGTTTCACAGACAAAGGTGAAGCCACACCCACTTCATCACCTGGTCTCCTTTGAACAGTAACAAAATCTAAGTGAAAACACAAGAAAGGCCACAGGAAGGCTGTCTATATTCCCTGAGCAGTGGCCCTGTACCTTCCCCAACTCAGAAAAGGGGCTCAACAGAAAAGAATAAACAAACCATCACCCGTCAGAGGTGTAAGAAGTGCTGAGGGTGTTGCTGAGTTGAGGAAAGGGCTTTAGGAGAAGAAGTCAGGGACTTGGATTGTTCAGCAACATATAGGAACCCAGTTAAATATGAATTTCAGAAAAACAACAACAAATTTAGTGTATCTCATGCAACATTTAGGATGTAGTTACACTTGAGCATTTACCTGAAATTCTACTTTAACTGCTTGCCTTATGTTTTTTATTTGTTGGATATGGCAAAAAGAACCCATTTTTTAGGCTAGGGATATAGCTAAGTGGTAGAGCACTTACCTAACACACACAGCAAGGCCCTGGGTTTGTCTCTCAATACTGACAGGACAAGTCATTTTGTTATGAGGGCAGATTGCTAGCTGTAGCCTTCTTGCTAGCTCCACTGCTTATCTGGGGTGTCTAGCGTGTGACTCCTTTTCTCTGGTAACACAACTGGAAGGTCACAGACCTATTCCAATTAGAGAGTTAAATACTGTTGGGTGTTACTTGTCTCTGCATCTTAATATGCATCTTTATGTGTTTGTTTGCTCTCTCTCTCTCTCTCTCTCTCTCTCTCTTTGTGTGTGTGTGTGTGTGTGTGTGTGTGTGTGTGTGTGTGTGCGTGCATGCATGCATACACTTGTACATGCATGCATGAACATGTAAGAAATCTAAGTGTACATGTTTATGGATGTGGACACAGAAGCATTCAAGCAGAGGGAAGCCATCAATGTAGAAAGCAGTCACCAATGTTCTTGATCCATTAAGAAGAGTATTTGGGGGCAGGAGGAATGCTTGACCAGCAGATCAAACCTGAGTGTCTATTGTAGCAAATAGGAGGACTAAAAGGGAAGAGAAGATTGTGGTCCCTGCCCTCAGGAATTTCTTAGTGTACTTGAGGCAACCAAATGCCCTTCATCTAATCAAGCAACCATCAAGGTTGATCATAGCACACAGTACATACACAAGCCATCAGCAGCTCCCAATTCACAGTTGCCACAGCTGGACTGTTTCACATGCCTCTGTAGACTGACAAATAAGCCGAAAATGCACTCACACGTAATGATTTATTATTTACAGCCATGCGAACATTTTGGTGCAGGGTCCCTGAGCTCCCAATTCAATAGGATAATGCATCAGGGCCTGGATGTTGCTTTGTGCACACACAAAACATGTGCATTAATGACAAAGCACCCAGAGATTAGGAGAACTCCTATTTATATATCGGCTACGAGCAAACATGCCCATCCTCTCTTTTACAGAAAGAGAGAGAGAAAAATGTTAGCATCCATGAAGATAAGCAAATCCCTCCAAGGAGCCAACTGTCTTTGGAAATTAATCTGGTCCAGAGTCACTGTCACTGGCTTAGATACACATTACTGAAAACATAGTTGCAGAGGCGCTAGGGAGATGATGACTCATGGGTAAACTACAAGGACCTATGTTTGAGTCCCCAGTATCCACATAAAGGCCAGTTGTGGCAGTATGTACCTATGACCTCAGTGCTGAGGTACAGAGACAGGTGGATCCTGGGTACTTGCTAGCTGGGCAAGCCAGCCAAAATCTGAGCTCCAGTAAAAGACCCCATCTCAGAAACATAAGGCCAAGAGTAACAGAGATACATCATGTCTACATCAGGCATCCACAGTGCACATATGGGTGCATGCATCTGCACATACATGTGTGCACACACAGGAATGTACCCCATACTTGTATACAGCGCATACATAACAATACATAAACAAACTCCTTTCAAAAATTAAAGGTAGCTCTGGAACAATTAGCCATCCATACTGAAACACATAGAAATATGAAAGATTTGTAGCCAGTTGCCACCCAACAGCATCACACAGCATTACCCAATGAAGAGGAGTGGATGGCCCACTAAACTGGTATGGCTTGAAGAGGAACTTGATAGTTGAATGTTCCATCACTAAGGAAGAGCTCAAAGTTGATTAAGGGAACCTTGAATCTGTTAACGGGTAACCTGTATCCCTAACACTGCAAGTCTTGGTCACAACAGTGAGGGGTATCCCTTGATGGGAAGTCCTGTGAGTGAATTCCCTGAGGCAGAAGATACACCACCAGGGCTCTGTAATGGGAAACCCATCTTACAGCAAGAGATAAGGTCTTTGGAAAATGGTACTGCATGCTCAAACAACTTTGCTGTCTGTGTTATATGATGTGCCCAAGGTTTGTCTTCATCGGGAATTACAAGAAACCAGACAGAGACAATGGCTTTTATGGGAAAAGTGTATTACTTTCAGTCTGGGGGAGGACCCTCCCTCCCAAGGCACACAGAGACGACCAGGGTCAATCAGGAGACAGAAGAATGACAGGAAGCCTGGGCAGAGCCTTCGTGTTGCTTTCGTGTTGCTTTCACCGGAGGAACAGGGGAGGCAGAGGAAGTGTCTGAGTAAGCATGCTGTTGTCTGGTTTGAGTAAGGTGGGAGGGAAGTAAATCCTGGGCTATGGGGTTTGGGGTGATTTAGGGGGGAGAACTGTGTCCCAGTTTGATAAAAAGGACCAGACATGGGCTCTGGGTAGTCATTAGCTAATCCTAGAAGGACAGTACATCCCCCAGACCTGTAAGACCCAGGTGTCAACATATCAAAACATGTAGAAAAGGAAAAAACATGATTAAACCACCACTTACCTGTAAAATCCCAATTTGCTGGACAAATGAAACTATAATCTAAAAGCTTTCATCTCTTGTAAAAAGGTCCTGGGGGCGGAAGGAGTTGTAATCTTTGTGGAAAATTCTCCCTTCACAGTTGACTAGCCAACTGTGGTGAGGCCCAAACCAGGACAGTAGGGAACAGGGGAGCTTAGAGAGGGTTGGCAGTGTATCATAAGTATAGAGATTCATAAGATGACTGTCATTCTGAGGGTGTGCCTCAGAGCAGGCAAGAGAAAGAAGGTATGTTAGTTAAGGATCCTGGTTACAAACAACAAAACCCATTTCAGCTAGTTGAATCAAAACATAACATTAAGGCCAGGTACTCTGGTGCATGCCTGCAATTCTAGCACAAAAGAGGCTGAGGAGTTAAGATTTCAAGTTCAAGGCCAGCCTGAGCTACATAGGGATGTCCTTCTATATGCTGTGAATACATGTTTTGCTTATTGGTTGATGAATAAAGCTGTTTCAGCCAATGGAAAGGCAGATGTAGCCAGACAGGAAGTATAGGTGGAACTACCAAACTAGGGGAATTCTGGAATGAGGAAGGTAGAGAGTGAGTCATGAGAAAGACTCTATGTAGCTGCCAAGAAAGCAAGAGACTGGCATCACCAGTAAGGGAAGACCATGTGGAAATACACAGAATAATAGAAATGGGTTAATAACTAAGAGAGACTTTAATTGATAAAGAAGCCTGAGACATAGGCCAAACCATTTATAATTAATATAAGCCTCTGTGTGTTTATTTTGGACTAAATGGCTGTGGGACCAGGTGGGACAGAAACCTCCGTCTACAAATGCTCTGTCTCAAAGCAGAAGAAAGAGGAGGAGGAAGAGAAGGAGGAGGCAGTACAGAAAATATTTACAGGATATTACAGGACTAGGAAGTTACTGCCAGGGACTAAACAGATTTAACAAGTTAAAAAAAAAAATCTCACTGAGTTTGAATTGATCAGCTCACACTGTGGACCAGTTCACACTGTGGGCCAGTTCACACTGTGCTGTGTCGAGTATGAAATTTCCCCCATGGGTGTGTTTAAACCCTTAGTCTCTAACTGGTACACTGTTATGGGAGGTTACAGGACCTTTATGATATATGTCCTAGTTAGCAAAAGAGGGTCACTGGAGGTTAGCTATGTCCATTTCTACTGCAACCTGAGCTCTCTGCTTCCTGATATGCCAGATGTGAGGAGCCCCCTCCTCACCCTCCCTCTACTATGGATGCAAACTTCCCAGAGGCCATACCTTCACACCGCATCCTCTGAAACCTTGAGCCTGAATCAGGCTTTACTCCCTTAAATCCCACTGTCAAGTGTGTTGTTTACAATGACAAGAAAAGTAGCCAATATGGGGCTACAGTAAGGAATGAGACTCCGGAGTTATAGGGGGAAAAAAAAACAGATTAGAAGCAACTGCCCTGGAGATAAACACCCATGAGCTCCACTGTCCCTGTGTCCCCATGAGCTGCTGAGCAAAGGCTCAGTAATCCAAGGACAAAAGCACCAAGATCGGCTAGGCGTTGGTGGCGCACACCTTTAATCCCAGCACTCGGGAGGCAGAGGCAGGTGGATCTCTGTGAGTTCAAGGCCAGCCTGGTCTCCAGAGAGAGTACCAGGATAGGCTCCAAAGCTACACAGAGAAACCCTGTCTCGAAAAACCAGAAAGAAAGAAAGAAAGAAAGAAAGAAAGAAAGAAAGAAAGAAAGAAAGAAAGAAAGAAGAAACACCAAGACCCTTTAAGTAGGAACACAGCATTTTGCCCACAGACATATTCCTGAAACAGTGAACTAAATCACACATTAAGTACCACATATAATATTTATTGCCCTCGGCACCCGCGGTGAATCCTTTCACAAAGTGAGTAACAACCCTCCCATATTTCTCCTGTGTAAAACTGGATTTAATATATTGAACTTTCTTAAATCAAGACATGCCATCCCCCTGGAACCTTTTAAAAGAATGGAGCATCACAAATTTCATGAAAGGAGGCCATAAAAAAAAGTCCCAGCTTTGCAGTAAGGGAAACAAGAACCATGCAGATAACAGGGAGTCTTGGGCAATGCCATCACGGCACTCTTACTTTGGGTTGGAGGCAACTAGTGACCTGTTTATACAAGCCAACAAGATTCACCTAATAGTCTCAAGGACATCAGGTCACCCACAGAAGTGTGCCCATAATGGCTGTTCTGAGGGCTAAAGAACTCAGAATGATTTGGCTCCCAGCCTGCAACATACTAGTTTTCCGCCATCAGTAAAGTTGTTTTTCTTTTTTTCTTTTTCTTTTCTTTTTTTTTTTTTTCGAAGCAGGGTTTCTCTGTGTAGCTTTGGAGCCTATCCTGGCCCTCGCTCTGGAGACCAGGCTGGCCTCGAACTCACAGAGATCCGCCTGCCTCTGCCTCCCGAGTGCTAGGATTAAAGGCGTGTGCCACCAATACCGGCTGTTTTTCGTTTTTTACACTGACTTTATTTGTGCATGCGTGCCTGTGTGCATGCATGAGCGCAAGTGTGTGTGTGTGTGTGTGTGTGTGTGTGTGTGTGTGTGTGTGTGTGTACTACAGAGGCTAGAGGAAGGCATTGGAACTCCTGAAGTTAAAGTTACAGGCCACCTGATGTGGGTGTTGCTTTCCCCTGGAAAAGCAGCATGCTCTCTTAAACACTAAGCTATTTCTCCAGCCCCTCACTGAAGTTTTAATCAGTCAGCCTTGTAAAGTATTTAATGCAGAAGTGTCTTATTTGCTAGAAACTTACTTCCAAACAGCTAAAACAGCAGTACGGTTGTAAAGGAAGTGAACTGTGTGATCCTAACAGCTGGCCATGCCCAATGAGCAGTCAGAAGCCCTTGGGGGTGTCCAGTCACCCCAGCAGGAATATGTGCGCTATAGCTACTCATCCCAGTGTTGGAAGGGGGGTGGTCAGTGTCCTCACAGAAGGCAGCTAGGACATAGCAATTGACACTTCACATGGGTCTGCAACATGCAAAGCAAAACTGCTGAGATAGGGATGGCTGTGTGGAGTGGGGGATGGGTTCCCTGTACCAGCTTCAACTTTTTTCTTATTACTTTTATCAGTTTGGCCCTGAGACCTGGAGGCCAAGCGCTGTCCATAATGAAAGATGTCTCTGCCTGCTCACTTAAATCTCAGCTCATAATGGAGATGGGTTCTCACTAATAGATTCCTGTACTCTTTCCCCGGTGCCTTGTCAGATAATAGCACCATAGAAGCAATAACAGAGAAGAGACCAACTGACACATCTCCACGCCCAAAGGGAGGAGGGGGCTTCTGGGTTGCATTTTCCAAGGCAGAATCAAATTATTTATGGGCCATTTAGATGCAAATGTATTGGACATTTAGCAAACAGGTTGCATCTGCAGACAATTTAGCCATACAATGACTGCATAAGGACAGCCCATCTAATCTCCTAGCATCAACTGTGTCTCTTCAAAGGGGCTTTGGATTTTCTCTGAATTGATCAAACTTGACAAGCAATTTCTACCTAATGTTTAGGCGGGCCTCTTTTCTCTTCTCCATCTGTGGGTGAGAAATCCTATTTTCTGCTAGTGTCGAAGTAATGTAAAAGGCTACAGACGCAAGCTAAGGAGAAAGAGGAAATATTACACCGAGGGCTATGTGGACACGGAAAATAGGTTTTGGTTTGGTATCTTTGAAATTACCAAACATTTCCATTTGACACAGCCCCATCCTCCAGCCCTCTTTCTGCTCCCTGAGTGGACAAAGGAGAGAAAACAGGGGCCAGCCGAGCCTGCTCTGTACAGAGACAATGCGTTCTTGTACACACACACACACACAGAGAGAGAGAGAGAGAGAGAGAGAGAGAGAGAGAGAGAGAGAGAGAGAGGAGGAGGAGGAGGAGGAGGAGGAGGAGGAGGAGGAGGAGGAGCCTGAGTTCTTGCCCAGGGCTTGTAAAAGAGACACCCGTGTTCCAGGGACTCTCAGAATCAATGAAAACAGCATTACAGAGAGACCAAATTTGAAAATGCAGCTCAGCCTGGAGTTTATTATCAAAATGTCAGCTTGATTCAGTTGTCCTAAACAAGTGGCTGGATGGGAGAGAGGGACACCAAGAAGCATAGCAGGTTGGGGAGGTCAAGTGGCATCAGCTGGATTTTTCTGAGGCAGGCTGAGCGGGCAGCGGTTTTGCCTCCTTGCAGGGAGTTCTGACACCAGCCTGGAGGCTCTGCATTCTGACCTCCCCACTCAAGCCTGGAGGGTTTATAGCCTGGTGCTACATAGGTGACTTTAAAACTAAAACCCACATTCCTTTTGTCCACAGCCAGGGGAGGAATGACAACCTGGGATTTGCTCACAGCCTCCCCAAAGATTGGGCCTGAGAGAAGCCTCTGGCCACTGAAGGCTCTCTGGCCTGGCTCCTGAGGTATGTAGCTACATTTACATATTTCTCTAAGAAACTTGCCAGCTTCCTGGAAGGTCAACTAATGCCTTGATTCAAGAGACAATGATAAAACACCAGGGACCCTAGGCTAAGTGCCTTTTATGTTTCTTAAGAAACAGATTTAAAAAAAAATATATTATTGAAAAAAATTAAGATGATGTGAGTTTTTTTATAAAGCTTTTTATTTGGGATCTTAGAATTATAAATGTGTAGATCACAGATTCCAGTAGAAACCGCATTATGCCCCTTTAGGGATAAATCTTGGGGACTCTTCTTAAGATCACAGGGAGACAGTGTCTTCACACTGCCTTCCTACAAGTCTTCAATGGTTCCTTACTGCCCAATGATTCAACTCTCAGTGTTGCAGGTGGTGTGTAGCACTTGAAGTTCCTGCTGCTCTCTAGCTGTGTCTTAGTTAGGGTTTCTATTGCTGTCAAGAGACATCATGACCATCGCAACCCTTATAAAGGAAAACATTTTATTGGGGTGGCTTACATTTTTAAAGGTTTAGTCCATTATCATCATGGTGTAATATGGCATCACACAAGCAGACATAGTGCTGGAAAAGGGGCTAAGAATTCTACATACTTGATCTGCAGGCAACAGGAAGTGAACTGAACTAGGCCTAGGTGCAGCTTGAGCATGGGAAACCTCAAAGTCCACCCCCACAGTGATGTGCTTCCTCAAACAAGGCCACACCTGCTTCAACAAGGCCACACCTCTTAATAGTGCCACTCCCTATGCTGCTGCTTCTGCCAGCAACTCCACTCCTTTTGACTATCTACATACTTCTATCTGGCTCATTCCCACTCCTTCACCCCTCAGGAGGCCTTCCTTGACCCTTCTGAGGTTAAGGTTCATGTTCAGTCCCTCTTCTGCAATTTCTGTGTCCTGTCACTCTAAGCACTGGTCATACTCATGATAACTTGAGTCTTGGTGTTTATTTTTGGCCTGCTTGAATATACCAGAACATCATTGGAGGTTTATCTGATGCTGTCAGTTGAAACTTTAAGAGGTGGGGCCTGTTAGGTTACTGTCACCATCCTAGGAAGGGAGGGACTACTGCTGGGCTCTCTGAATGAGTTATGTCCCTTAGTACTAGGTTGCTATAAATCAAGTCCATCCCATTGGTTAACCTCTTCTGGATATGGCTGTCTCTCTTTCCTTTTCTTCCCCTGCTTCCCTATGTTTGCAACACTGCCAGAAACCCATGCCAGGATACCCGCATTGCACTGCTTGAAGCCTGCAAGTATTTGAACACGAATTTTCACAAATTTTTAAAAAGCTCTTTGTTTATTTACTTATTTGTTGTGTGTGTGTGCACATGTATGCTTGTATGCATGGAAGTCAGAGGCTGATGTCCACTGTCTTCCTTGATCTCTCTCCATCTTATTTACTTGATGCAGTCTCTCAATAAGCCTAGAGTTTGTCAATTCAGGTATACTAGCTGGCCAGAAAGTTACAGGGATCCTCCTGTCTCTGCCTCTTCATAGCTGGGAGTATAGGCACCCTCCACATTGTCTGACTTTTCAAAATGTGGATTTCAGAGCTCAAATTCAGGTCCTTGTGTTTGGTCAATAAACACTTAACCAAGTTAGTTGTCTCTCTGGCCCTAAATTTGTTTCCTTTCTGAAAATATTTTGTTGCGGTAGCACAGAATAGATTAAAAGTCATTATTTTAAAAATGAGTAAATGTGATTGCAATCTCTAGCATGTAGCTTGTGAATTTCTTATTATGATGAATGCACAAATGAGTTCTGTCCACACAAAACTTGGCTCTCATCTGAAAGGGAATAAGAGACTGTTTACCCTAGAGCCATTTTGAGTGACCATGGCCCAGGACCACAGATTAAGGTTACTCCAAACTCCATCCTGTCACAGTTGCAGTTTCATAAAGTTTTTATGGTTTTACAGAATGAAGAAAGTCATAAATCAAGGCAAAGTTAAAGTACATTGATGGATATATCAGAGAGGCAGGTACAGCGAGATGAAGAAGGCTTTTCTATAGGCCCCAGATGTTATCTGATGACATTCTTCTTAGCATTTGGGTAGGTAGAAGCTGGTGGGTCTGCTAAGCTAATGACTCCAAAGGTTTTTGGGTTTTTTGTTTTTGCTTTTTTGTGTTTGTTTTTCTAGTAGTTACAAGATGTTAGTTCTGACATGGGGGTGGACAAGGAATGGCTGTCTGATCTTAACACTAGTCCAAGATAAGGTAATTAGCCTCTGGACCTATAACATTCCAATCCATCCATAGCACGGAAGTCCTAATCAGTGCTTATTCATAGTTCTATTCTGTGTACCATTCTTATAAGACGATGTTGAACATGTCCTTGACAGTTGTATTGTGTGATTTAATGTCTTAATTACCATTCTATTGCTATGAAGAGACACAATAACCAAGGCAAATTTTATAAAAGGAAGCATTTAATTGTGGAGGCTTGCTCACAATTTCAGAGGGTTAGTCCATGGTTATCATGGTGGGAAGCAGACAGGCATAGAGCTGGAGCAGTAGCTACGAGCTTTACGTCCTGGTCCACAGACAGTAAGTAGAGAGATACACTGGGTCTATGTCTTAGTTGGGGTTTCCATTTCTGTGAACAGACACCATGACCATGGCAACTCTCTCTCTCTCTCTCTCTCTCTCTCTCTCTCTCTCTCTCTCTCTCTCTCTCTCTCTCTCTCTGCTTTTTTCGAGACAGGGTTTCTCTGTAGGTTTGGAGACTATCCTGGAACTCCCTTTGAAGACCCTTTGAAGGCCTCAAACTCACAGAGATCCTCCTGCCTCTGCCTCCTAAGTGCTGGGATTAAAGGCAAGTGCCACCAATGCCCGACTCCATGGCAACTCTTATAAAAAAAATATATCATTGAGGTGGCAGTTTATAGTTTCAGAGGTTTAGTCCATTATCATCAAGGCAGTGAACATGGAGGCTGGAGTATGGAGGCGTGCAGGCAGACCATGGTGCTGGAGAATTCTACATCTGGATCCAAAGGCAACAGGAAGTGAACTGAGACACTGAGTGTGGCTTGAGTATATATATAAGACCTCAAAGTTCATCCCTGATGTGATACACTTCCTCCAACAAGGCCACATACACTCCAACAAAGCCACACCTCCTAATAGTGCCACTCTCTTTGGGGGCCACTTTCTTTCAAACCACTACAGTCTGGCATGGGCTTTTGAAATTTCAAAGTCCACTCCCAGTGACACATTTCCTCAAACAAGGCCACACCTTCTAATCTTTTCCTAACAGTTTGGAACTAGGCATACAAATATATGAATCTATGGGGCAGCGGGGCGTTCTCATTCAAACCACCACATTTGATTTTAGTAACTTCCTTTCATCTTATTTACGGCAAAAAGTCAGAAAGTTTACCTTATATATTTAGCACTGTGTTTTCAATATAAATTTCTATTGCAGTGAATTCCGAAGCACCGATAAAATTTAAATTGCCTTTAGTTGACAACCAAATAAAAATGGAATGTAAAAAATGATGATAAAAATACATTTACACGTAGTTTTTTATTTATTTATTTATTAGTTCCAGTTAGGGAACAAGCTTGTTTCACATGTAAGTCCCTTCTCCCTCTCCCTCCCCTCACCCCCATCCCTCCTCCCCACCCCCAGCCCACCCCACTCCATCCACCCACCAGTTTTTTGTTGTTTGTTTTTTGATGCAAACAGCACGAGGCTTTATTGCAGTATTTTAATGAGCTAACCCCATTAGCTTGGGCCTTTCATCCATCCACCATGGTGGATGGCTAGGAAAGATGGCCTGAAGCCATGGCATAGAGATCTTATAGGGCAGCTAAGGGGAGTGTCTAGGGGAACGCACAGGCTCAGGATTGGTGTGCCTCCAGGCTTGCCCTGTGTTGATTGGTCAACTGGTTGTTATGGCCCATAGGCCCTCCCAGGGCAATTGCTATGCTCTGTGCGTCATTGCTGTGCACTTGTCCGTAAAGCACACCCAGAGCCATAAAGCACAGCACCACCAGCTAACTTCTGATTGGTTCCTTGCCATGAGGCAGGCATCTGACCTCCTAGTGACCAAGGCAAGGTCAGTCAAGCACGTGCTAGGCTGTTATGGCTGCTGAAATGGGGAGCTGGTCACTTCATTCCCCCATTTTCTTTTTGGAGATTCCAATCATGGAATTGCTGTCTCTCTAGCATCCCCATCAGGGAGTGAGGGGTATTGGCATACAGGTAGTTTTTGCATAATTGCCATGGGAAAATCCAATGAGGTCAGTGAAAATTTTCTAGTTATTTCTTCTGTCTTCAACAACCGTGTGTGTATGTGTGCATGTTCTTGTGTGTGCAAGGAGGTATATATGTGCACATTTGCATGTGGAAGCTAGAATGAGGTCATTCTCAGATGGCATTCCTCAGGATGGCCATGCACTTCATTTTTTAAGACAAAGCCTGTCACTGAGACCTGGAGCTTGCCTACCAGGCATTAGGTTAGACTGGCTGGCCAGAGAGGCCCAGGAATCTGCCTGTCTCGTCTTCCTCAGACCTGGAGTTACAAGCAGATCTTACCACACTCAGTTTTGTATTCAGGTTCTAGGAATTGAACTTGGGTCCTTATTCTTGCACATCAAGCATTTTATAGACTAAGGTATCTTCCCCAGTCCTCCAGCAACTTAAAAAATCATCTTAATAGTCTTGGTCTTAAACATACATAAACTTTTCATGCATAATATAAAAACAAGGAAATTTATTTGGAAAGAAATCAATCCCTGGAAAGAAATCAATGGTTGAAAAAAAAGTCCTAGTTAAATATAATTAAAACAGTGGCACCAATAATAAGCTTAACATGAGTTTCTTTTGTGCAGAACTCAGCAACCATCAAATGCAATATGCACAGGGCAAGATGTGTTGGCAACCCAGGACCCTCTCTGTGTCTATCATCATCACAGGACCTGATGTGCCCACCACGCAGAAAACTCCTGTGGTAACTGGTTTGGGGTCTGTCATCCCAGATCTGTGTCTTCCCACCGTGCTGTGTCCAGAACCTAACACGGCGATGGACCCCGCAACAGAAAATCGATGGGTGTTTGCTGAATTGAAAGGAGAAGCTTGACGAAGGTGGTCTGCAAATCGCATTGACTATCTACCACATGTCAAACCTTGTTCCCAAAGGGTGGGAGAAACAGCCTTGGCCAAGGTGAGCAGGATCCCTATCAATAATTTTATGCTCCAGTGGGGAAAGACTTCTTAAAAATAAACAATGTGGGAGTAAAACGTATTTATTTCACATAGTGACATCTTTGAGAAAATGTTGAAATCTTTTTTCTTTCTTAATCTGATCAGGCTGCTGAAATTATATGACACTCCTCCCAATACCTGGACTATATTAATATCACATGACTGACAGGAAGCTTCCTAGTGGGTTGTAACCCAGGGGAGGGCAAAGGAGCCCAGGAGCAAAGGAAATGCTCTTTGATCTAAAAGCAAAGCACTGTGTGGGGTTCCAGAAATACCCAATAGCCCTGATTCATGGGCGAGCTGGTGCCTACTCCATGATGGGATGGAAGGAGAGAAGACCATAATTTAGAAGGTGTGATATAAATTCCAGGGTTCCCTTGATTAACACCCCAGATCCACAGCTCTCTACCTAATTCCTTTGACAAGGGGAAGATTAGCTAGGCTCTCAGTACCAATAACTCTTTCTATCTCTCTAAGTTGCATGTAAATTTTCCTGCATCTCTCTGGAGACCCTAGGGTAGCCGACTTCGATTTATCTCCCCCTAATTGGAAAACTATATAAGAACGTAAACATTGCCGATTCCTTAAGAACTTGAGTATTGAAACAGCCTGTCCCACATTCCGTCGTTCCTCTGTTCCTTTACTAAATACTTGAAAGGATGGATGATGGGGCCTACTACACGGCCTTGATTCACCAAACTTTAGTTATATTAGGACAGTAATGTCTTTGTTGAGGGAAGTCACTTGTCCAGAAATCCTTTGGACTCCCATGGGCTGCAATTCAGGGCTTACAAGTTTAAATGACTCTCTTTGGGAACAAAAAGGCATCCGATTTATTTGCGCACTGTAGAGTTAAGCTACAGCAGCAGGAGGAGGCAGTATGAGCACAGGTGAGACTGTGTGTCTTTGCTCCCGTGTTCTGTGCTACCTCATACCCAACATTTGCAGGGTCTCAGGATACTATAGCTGTGTGTGGCAGTGGAGGCTGTGTAGGGTCCGGACTTGAAGTTCCTCTATGCAGAATTCACAATTGGAGCCTGACTCTGTCATTACTGCAGGTATTGACTCCCTAATGTTCAAATAGGACACCAGGTCCAGAGATCAGTTGGCCAGTCAGCCTGTTTACAAGACCCAGCCACCCACTAAAGAAGGAAAAGCCATGTCACACATTCCCAACCCTAGGTGCCCGTCACCAATCAATGACAACACTGGAACCCAAAGACTGCTAACCCCGAATCTATTGATTGCCTAACTGGTACCCCAAAAATCTCTCATGAGCCTCTCCTGCATTGTGTGATTTCTACAGATAAGGGTGCAGTGTGGGATGGGGCAGGAGAGTGCCTGCTACTGTGTCAGGCTTTCTCTTAGTTCAGTCTTTCCATGCTACTTTCTCTTGCCTTAACTTAAGGGATAATAAAATATCCCAGGCTAATAAAATAGTGGACATCATTGGTAGAAATGCAGTAGAAGATGCTTTGAAAGCATCACATTTAATACACCCAGGAAAGGCATTAATGAAATTTTAATGAGACATCAGCCTGCAGTCATTTCAAATTGATGATTCTCTTCCCTGCAAAACTGTCCAAATAACTGGCAACCAGGGAGACGCACATAGTTAGCACATAGCTAGCATCTATACATAGTACATGAATAACTAAGAAAATCAGCCAACAAGTAGACAAAGATGGTTATTTTTGCATAAGCATAGCAGAGTGCTACTTGTGAAATCTGTCTAATGCTTTACAAAAGGGAATATATATTTTTTTCTTAATGGGTTTCGAGTTTGGGAAACATTTACAGGTGACAAAAGGAGATGCCTGTGGTATGCACAGAGACACTTTCTGTGGCTCAGCCCAGGACACCAAGGATGTGACTGCTTTCTCTTTACTCAGAATGACACCTGTGCTGGGAAATACAGGTCTCGAAACCCAGGAGCCACCAGCAATGTGCTTGCAAGTCTGAAAACTTGACAGGGGTGTACCCTGAAGGGCAGAGTACAACAGGAAAGAAGAAGAGGATGCTTCTGAAAGTACATGGCAGACTTGACACCATCTTTCATCTGTCGCCATGCCAAGGCCAAACCATTTTGCTAAACCGTATGTAGTTCTTTGTTTATTAGTTTTAGAAAAGAGATATTTCTCTTTGTCACCTTGCAATGTTCTAAAACTATTGACAAGAAACTTGGAAACATAAAACAACAATTTGTGTCCATGGGTTCTTATGTAAGGAATTTGCAAAGGCCAGAGTGGAGGCCTTACTTTATTCTTGATACCTGGGGTCTCTGCAGGGGTGACTCAAAGGCAGGAAGAACACTCGGGTAGGGGTGGAGCCGTGACAGCTAAGGCTGGAGGAGATACTTCCAAAGGGGCTTCTGATCAGTCTGGTTCTTGGGTTGGGAAGACTTAAGAATGAATATGTTCCACTAGGTCTATCTCAGATAGAGTGTACATGACTCAGGAGTCCAAGAGTGTGTCTTCACACAAACCAAGTGGGAGATGCATGGCATTTAATGTCCCACCCTTTGAAGTTACACAGAATAACTACATTAATCCCAAGTCACACTCAGACTCAAGGCAAGCCATAAAGGCTAACTTCTGATAAGGTAGGCATGCATCAAAGGACTTGTGACCTCATGTTGAAGTTGTCACATGTGTCACCCAAGAGTCATGCTCATTTGTAACCCTGGGCTCTTGAAACCAAACAGAAATCTTTTCACTACTCAGACCAAGGTACTGACCATACCAAACAGTGTAATATGTGTCTGCTGAGAGGCTGGAAGATATTAACAAAGGAGCCCTCCTCTCATCCACCTGGCAGGAGTGACTGAATACAGTCAACCTCATCGCCAGGGACACCTCAGCCCACTGTGGGATGCTCATGCAGGGCTGTTGATAATACGCAGAAACTTGTTTTGACTAATCTGCAGATATATATATATATATATATATATATATATATATATATATGCATATATATATATATATCCTTTTTCTTTTAGGTTTTTCAATAATGGTGATTGAACTCAGCGCTCTATGCATGCTAAGTACATGCTCTAGCACTAGGCTATGCTGCCAGTTCTTACCAATATAGTTCTTATACCTAACTCCATACCATAGACAGTAACTGCTCCTAGATAGGAATGAATGAATGCAAGTATCCACATCAGGCTCAGATAAACCCCAGTACTCATGAGAAGACCTTGGTTTCCAGAGCACCCCTATACTGGGGACACTTGGTTTCCATTGCCCAGCATCTTCCAGGTGCTGTCTTGACCTACATTTAGGTGACTGTCTCCTTCTACCCTTTCCAGAATTCTGTGGCTAAAACCCCCCTAACTTTGAGAGCCTGACAGAAGCAAGGAAGCTATTCACCATTCAATATGGCCTACAGGGGAGAACACAGATAGGAACTGATGGATGATTGATTAGGCCAGGAACCATCAATCCATGTAAGCAGGCTCTGCGGAACCACTCATGAGCTCACTAAGTTGCCAGCAGTGTGCTGAGATGTCTCTCATATTGGTTTTCAAACATTTGTTCTTCTCCCCTCTTCACAGTGTGACTTCGTGTTGACTTAAGTCTAGCAACTTTGACTTTTCAATTATCTTGCATTTATTTTATGCATGGATACTTTGCACCCACATGTATGACTGGTGTGGAAGGAGGCTGGAAGATGGTATTGGAATCCCTAGGCCTGTATCCATCATGTGGTGATAGGAACTGAACTCTGTGCTGTCAACTGCTAAGTCATCTTTCCAGCCCCAACATCATTGATTTTAATATTTAAGACTTCCCTCTCCCACCCCTCCCTCTCCTCCCTACCTCACTCTCCTCACCCTCCCCCTCTCTTCCTTTCCCTTATCTCCAATATTTATTTGAATAACAGGTGTCCCAACTTTTGACATTGTGATATGACATTGTCATATACAGCTGTGTTGGAACACATTCATAGCTATCCTGGGATGCATGCAGCCCAAGGGTCACAAGCTACATGAGCACTAGGGAAACAAAAGTGAACACAACAGACAATTTGTTTCTGCCTAGCAACAAAAAAAGTAAGTGACATTCAATAGTAAACCGTGGAAAGACTGTGGGGAAATTGGGGCTGGCAAGAAGATTACAAACATCAGTGCCATGGCAAAGTTTTGAATTAAACATTGAAGGATGAAATTTGATGGAAAAGATGAATGAAGAAGTAAAGGAGTTTTACACAGAACCATTGAAGGAAAGTTCTGTGCCAAACTGAGCACAGTTACATCCTGGGACAGATCCCTGGCTTTATGGACGGATAACAGAGACACCAGTGTTTCAGGGCAGATGGAAGAACGTACGTACACTGGCCCGGGGTTTATGTTTATTTGGGGAAATGAGGGAGAAGATGAAATTATTCACTACCGAATCTAACAGAGTCTCAGAAAATTACCTTGTCTGCCTTATTGGGAACAGACCAGAGTGGTGGGAAGGGAGAATGAAGGTGACCAATTACAAGGCCATCACAAGGGGCAGGGGAGAGAAAATAGTGTCCAGGACAGGGAACCATTCACACAGATGCGGAAATGTGGCCAGCCTCAAGACAGGCCTCAAAGATAGGTTGTGAGAATTTGTGGATTAGATATGAAGTATTTGAGAGGAATGGCATTGCGGGGTCCCCCCAAGCTCTGGATTGCTCTGGAATAGATGAGAGAAGACAAGGAGTTCTGTTGAGACATGTTATGCCTAAAGAGGGGAAGCCTTTAACCAAGCAAGTTAAGTAAAAGGACATCTTTCAGCTTGAAACTCAGGACCCCTCCCTGTAGGGGATACCTGAGACACTCCCACTTGGGGCTGGAGACAGGTGTGCCTGGTCATGCCTACTTGGGCATGGTCAGGGTGGCATGAGGAAGATTTGAGAGTGAGGGATACACATGTGGGGTCCCTTCTTTCTACTTCCCTTGCTCCCTGCTGGCTGGCGAGGCTGTTCTGAGTGAGTAGGATCCTCCTAAATAAATACCCTTATATCTAACCTGACTCCGTACTGCTACTTCACATTACCTCCCCTTTGGCAGCAGACCTGCAAAGCATGATCCAGAGACGTTGACAAAGGTTATCTCCTACAAGGGTCTGTGGGAGCCCAGTGGAGTAGACACACACTCTAGCCTCTGATAGCTGAACACAAGGAAGGACAGACACCGTCAAGAGTTACCATTAGTTAGAGGAAAGATATCAGTCTGTGAGATCTTAAAGTTAACTCACAGAAAGTACAAGAAAGATAGAAAAAGAGAAGTAGGGGATTCCTCTGCAAATGTCCTTGTTTGTGAGTTGCATTGAGAAATTGAGTAGAAAACAGAAGGGACTGGACACCTATTTAGGTTCCCAGAAGTTCTACTAACCCACCCTTAATTCATAAGCCTTCCAGGGTGTGAGGCTACTCTCTACTGGCAATGAACTTCAGAAACCATTTCAAACTAAGTTCTTGGTTTCCAAACATTAGGATAATTTGAAACTTGTAAAATCTTAGGCTCCTGGGTGACATCTCTAGGGACTTTGATTCACCTGGTGATTTTTCAGTCAGGAAATCCTAGGCATATCTAGCCATGTGAGCCATCACTACCATAACCATAGATAGATAGATAGATAGATAGATAGATAGATAGATAGATAGATAGATAGATAGATAGACAGACTGATAGGCAAATACACACACAGACAGACTAGACAGACAGACAGACAGACAGACAGACAGACAGACAGACAGACAGACAGACAGACAGAATCTTAATAGGGAAGACTTTGTTCTCAATGGAAAGCAAGCCCCCAGGGGAGGGATTGCCCGTCTACAGCTATGGGCAAGGAGAAAGAGAAGGACAGCCAGGACACTGAAATTTGCTCTTTGTAGGGGTGTCTCAGCCAACAGAGCTCAAGGGGCCTTCACTTTAATGACCATCTGATATTTGGAGATTTGCTGGTGAACTGAGAATGTGTGTATCTGCTTCAACTGAATGTCATTATAATACACAGCAAACAAGAAATGTGACTTATATCCTTTTTCTAGAAAATGCAGTGAGCATATTCACAGCACGTGTGTGTGTGCGTGTGTGTGTGTGTGTGTGTGTGTGTGTGTGTGTGTGTGTGTGTGTGTGTTTCTCTTCAACAATAATGGGATGACAGTTTTTACTTGGGTTGAACTCTCTGCCCTTCCTGTTTTTAATGCATATGAATGTCATAGTTTTTAAAAGTCTTAAAAAAAAAACACGGTATTTATCTAAAGGTGTGTATGTGGGTGTGTGGCTGGATAAGTGCCACAGTAGGTGTGTTTAGGTCAGAGGACATCCCTCAGTACCGGCTTCATTCCTCTTACACAGGTCCCAGGGATCAATCTCCGGTTGTCAGGCTTTGCCAATCACTTTAACCCACTGAGCCACTTCCCCAACCCAGCGAGTTGTAGTTTATATGTTCCAGCTGTTACAACAATGACACCCACTGTGGGCTACTGTGGCCTATCTTTCATTGACAGTCCTTTATTATGGTGTATTTATTGAGCTCTAAATTTATCCCTTATGTCGAAATGTTAATTATGGTTCCTTGAAGGGAGGGAGATTGTCATGTACACATTGTGTCCCAAACAGCTACTATGACCTTACTATTATCCTTGACACACCAGAATGACAGACAAGGCTGTGGAGGGCTCTGTTTTCTTTATTTCATGTATGCTGAAAGGGACCAACTTCCTGAGCACTTGCTGACTGTAAGTTCATGAAGGAAGGAGAAATGGATCGGTTCAGTACCATAGAATTTGACCCCATATCCGTGACTCTAAAATCAGTTCCCTCCCCCATTCTTCCTTGTAGAAAACATACCGAGATCAACCACATTTTCAGCTCAGCATTGTACTGGCTACTTTTCTCACTGCTGTGACAAAATACCCAACAAAAGCAACTTAAGAAAGAAAGAGTTATCTTGGCTCACAGTCCCAGGGTACAGCCATCATGGTGGACAAGCACAGTGGCAGAAGCTTGAGGCCACATTGCATCATGGTCAGTCTCAGATCTTGGCCCAGGGGATGGTGCTAATCGTAGTTAGAGTGGGTCTAGCAGCTCTCCCAGAGACATGCCCAAAGGTTTATCCTAAATGCCATCAACTTGATAGACAACATTAGTCATCACAAGCATCTCCCCACAATCAGTCACACTAAGGAGAAGCGGCAGCTCTCTTTATCTCTGCCACTATTCTTGGTCACTTTAGAATCACATTAGACAGAAAGTCTCTGGTGAAGAGCTCCATCCCCCCACACACCAGAAAGTGTACAGACAAAGGTTAAACACTCTATGGCAGAGAGGTAGGAAAGGAGCCCCCAGGAAACCCCTTTTACAAAAGCATTGTCAGCAGATGTACACAAAATGTTTGCAAACACATCTTTGCTCCTCATCCTTTGTCATCATGGATTCATTCAACCTTTTAAATCACGGGAAATAAATGCTTCCCAATAACCGGTCTCCTGCCAACCTAATAGCCTCACTGTTAACTGTCCCGGGACCTTGGTAGATGGGGGAGGAGAGGAGGAGAGACGCAGAGAGGATGATGGGGGAGGTCCTTCTGTGTATGTTTCTCTTATTGGTTGTTGAATAAAGTACTGTTGGCCAATAGGGGAGCAAGTTAGGCAGGACTAGGAGTTGAGGAAGATTCTGGGAAATGTAGTAGAGACAGGATTCGCCATGCGACTGCAAGGAAGACAGGATGCATTCTGCCAGCATCCTCAATAAGATAAGTTTATAAAATATATAGTTCAATAGTTATGGTTGGTAACTAAGACTGAGCTAACAGATAAGAAATCCTAGTCATTGGCCAGCAGCATTGTACCTAATATAAATCTCTGTGTGTTACTTGGGACTTTCACGTGGCAGCAGGCAGAACTCGGGTGGCTAGCGGAAAGACTTATCTTTACAGGAGGAGTCGTAGACATCAGGAAAACAAACCGGCTACACTGAGTGTTTCCTAGTTTAATGCATGTAAGTCAGATGCTATAAAGGCTGGCTGGCACCTGTCCTTGTTGACTTTCTAAGACCTCAGGGCCAGCAGCTGCCCTGCTCTCCTCAGCTACTCCTGGAAACCACAGTCAAGGCTCAGGCCTGGGTTCTCCACTTGCTCCCTGTTACCCGGTGCCTCCTCAAGTCACGAGAAACAAATCATTTTTCATAATGATTAGCACATTGGCTGTTTTCTGAAACCTTCTTCCCCATCCTTGCTCAGACTGGGAAACAAGAGGTCACTGCTGCTGTGTGCCAGATATTTCTAGTCTCCCATGGTTGAGTGGAATAGCAACATGCAACATGTCTGAGCTCATGAATTATTTGGGTTTTGCATTTATTTATTTATTTAGTGTAGCTGGATGTGTATCTACTATGTGTGAGCATGCCACAGAGGTCAGAGGACAACTCGCTGGAAGTGGTTCTCTCCTTCCATCATGCAGGTCCCAGTGATTGAACTCAGGTCCTTGGACTTAGCAGCAAGCATCCACACCCGTATCTCTGGCTCTTGTCGGTTTTTCTTACTGCAACATCCTCATGCTTGAATGGATTTACTTAGTAGCCATGTTTTTAATCCTGAGAGGAAGAAGCAAGCAAATTGGCAGTTTGGGGACTACAGGACTCCTCCACCAGTGTGGTCTCTGACTCTGAGGAGAAGTAGGTGCCTGAGATTCCTGGTGTCCACGAGAATACCCAACTCCAGAGAACAGCCACATGAAGACCCTGAAGCTCTCCTCAAACCTACTTGAGTTCAAGAGCTGCCTATGACTCTGGAGACCATGGCTTTCTGTGCCTGACACGCCTGTTCCCTGCAGAGACAATCAATAGACATCACTGCAGACTGAGAAGTAACTAGTGCATGCAATAACAGCACTGCCCTTCCACCAGAACGAGATTGTAAGTGCGCATTCAGGAGCCACACTGACACGTGGCAATCAACTCCATCACTTACTAGCTCCATAATAACACGTGGGCAAATTGTATAATGTCTGCTGTTTTCTGCTGCGAAGAAGCAAAACTATTGCCTACCCCTGTGGGATAGTGGTAAAGAACAAACAAGGCAGCAAGTGGGGAGGAGGAATTGCTGTCTCTCTAGCGCCCCCATCAGGGAGTGAGCGATATTGGCATCCCCATGCAAGGGAGTCCCTCCTGACTTAGCATTTTAACCAGGGAAAATGGGCGGCGAATTCTTTCCCAAACTACTTCCTGCTGACTTAGGGATGAAGTTAGGGACCCCAGAAGGTTGAAATGCTAGTCAAAAGCAAAAAAGGAATTTAGGCAATTGGGAATCCATCAGGAGCTTCTGGTTAGCAGACTCTGTTGCAGAGACAGGGTTGGCCAATAAACACAGGACAAGCCCTCCAAGCCTGGAGGCACACCAATCGTGAGCCTGTGCGTACCCCCAGACACTCCCCTTATGCTGTCATATAAGATCTCTCGGGAGACCCTAGGAGCTGTCTTTTGTGATTCATCGGCAATGGCGGGTGGGTGAAAGACCCGAGCTAACATGGGATTAGCTCGTTAAATTACAATAAAGCCTCATGCAGTTTGCAGAAAGCTCTCGAATCCGCCTGGTGATTGGGGTGACCGCGGTCGTGGCCTGGGACCCCAGATACCTGAGTTTTCCGGGAGTCTAACATGATAGTTCCGACTATAAAGCACAGCACTTCCACCAGTTGTAGGCATGTGGGGTATGATCAGGAAAGCACCCAAAGGGCTACCCTTTAGCACATATGTAACCATCAGGTCAGGTGAGTGAAGGAATTTGTTAACACGTTTGAAAATTTCTTGTACTTCCAAGAAATAGGCACTCTCCGGAATTTTGATAAATGTTGCCTTTGCTTTTATTATATCATCATCATCATCATCATCATCATCATCATCATCATCATCACTATGCATCCTAAACAATGTAGTGATTGATTTTGCATGGTTTTATTGTGACATATTGAGACAGGCTTCATTTTTGCCTTTTTATTGAACTCAGTACTCAGTTTCTTTAAGTGACCCCTGGGCTGAAGAGTTCTAGAAAAGTTCAGGGGACAACCAGCTGATGCTCCCACATCTCTCAGGCAGCAAGAGGTCCTTCTGAACCTAACTTTTAAGGGATAAGTCACCAATGCACCAAAGCCCGGTGTGCTCGCCACTGGCTTCAAGAGCACCAGGCTTCCCCTGATGACCCACCAGCTCCCCTCCAATGCAATAGGGACCATCCCACAGCACTTAGCATGGGGAGCACTGCAGTCCAGTCTGCAAGGGGACATGTGGCAGCCGATCATCCCACATCCTTGTCTCTCCCCTAGCTTTGCTCTCTCCCTCCGATGTGAGCTACTTTACGGGTGACAGTGAAAGCAGAAGAAAAGACATTACCCCCATTTTGTCCCTACTGACAGATCTGTGGTATTTCTTTTTAAAATTCTAATTTTTTGAAATCAAGTGCACGTAGGATAACACATATCCTTTGTAAACACATAGTTATCTAATCTTTGGGCAGAGTACATAGTTATGTACCACCAAGGCTGTGTCATTTGCATCTAATGATTCAGAAACTCCTTATGAGGTCTTCCAGGAGAAGTCATGGAAACTGATTAGGGTTCCAAATACAGCTCAAGCTGTGTTCTCAACATCCACCAGCTCCCCAGACATGTGACAAAGCCACTTGGAACACTTACAAAGGCCATGTAAGCCTCAGTTTTCTATGAATCCCAAGAGGCCAAGATGTCCCTTTTCACAGCAGTAGAATCAAGTATGAACATATGAGCCCTGCCTTTTATTTTCTGTAGTTCTGATGCTTTGATATCTGGGGATTTCAGCAAATCCCCAGTGTCTGGAGACACTGCAATGCCTGGGTCCCAGCAGAGGTCCACACTATGAGTCACCATCTGGCATCCCTTGATACCTAAGATCAGATATCAGATAATAAGAGATAGCCCTGAAATCAGTAAAGTTAGCCAGTCCCAAGCTCATTTCTCATGCCTTGCCTGTTTTGTGGAAATCACAAGACCCAGGTCTGTGTCTCCTCTCACACACTCTACCTCCTGACTGACCCTGTCCCTCCCCAGGAGTCTGTGCACGGCATGACATGGTCCCTCCTCTCGGGATCTATGGGCAACTTTTTCAGTGGTAGCCATCTTCTTCTATTTGTTGGTTTTGCCACAGCCATGTTTTCAAACCGTGGACATGTAAGTGTTATAAACATTTTATAAAGCACAAGTCCAAACGACTTCTTGGAGGACTGTAGTGACTGTCGATGGTCTTTGGTTATAGCTATGTGGCTAGCAGATGGGTCAATTCTGGCTCTCAATCATGGCATCATTGAACATATAGACAGCTTAGATATATCATTTGGTGAAAGTTAATATAAATATATCCATGTAAATATTTACTATGTATCTGGTATGGACCAGGTTTATGGCTAGCGGTCACTGAATCATAGCAGAGACCACCAAGAGCTTCCAGTACTGAGAGACAATGGTTCCTGAAGTGAAACACTGGGTCAATGAGAGGTTATGGGGTCATGAGTGGTGAGGGAAGAGAGATCAGAGGACTCCAGCAGCACACAGCCAGAAAGAGAGCAAATGACATTAGCTGTCTTCGTTAGGGTTACTATTGCTGTGAAAAGACCCCATGACCATGGCAACTCTTATAAGGAAAACACTTAAGTAGGGTTGCTTGCTTACAGTTTCAGAGGTTCAGCCCTTTATCATCGTGATTTCAGGGAACATGGTGGCAATGCAGGCAGACATGGTGCTGGAGTAGTAGTTGAGAGTCCTACATCTTCCAGGGAACAGGAAGTTGACTGAGACAGTGGGTGGTATCCTGCGCATAGGAAACTTCAAAGCCCACCCCCACAATGACTCACTTCCTCCAACACAGCCACACACACTCTAACAGCACCACTCCCTATGAGATTATGGGGGCCAATTACATTCACACTACCACACTAGCAAACCTAAAGGATGGGCAGAAATGCCTTCCTCTCCACAAACTGCTCACTTACCTGCTGTTTCCTTCACCAACTTACTTAGTCACCTCCATTTGTTAGCATTTACCTTATACAGACAGACTTTTTTTTTTTTTTTTTTTTTTTTTTTTTTTGAGATGAGGCACTGGCCCCTTCTGGGTCATGAGATACAAAATGTTCCTGACACAGCAAGGATGTAGTCGAGCAAAAGTGGTTACTGGGCTGGAAGACTTTCACCTCAGAGAAGGGATTGCCTGGTGGGATGTTCCAGTAAAGGACGGGAAAGCCTGCTGGTCATGCCTACTTTCCCCCAGCTCTTCCCAACTTGTGTTAAAAACAGAAGGGAGGAGTATGCCTCATGGATCCTTATAGTTGGATGAACCCTCCAAAAATGTTCTATCCAATAAGTCACAGAGCAGAGGTATGTGTATGCCACTTGCAGGTTGAGCATATATTTGGATAGAGTGCTGTAGAGCTGCAGAATGTTGTACGGTACCTGTTAGTATTCAGGCATCTGTAGTGGCCTGCCCCGGGGTCCTGACAGGATTTGCCCTCAGCTGCACATTTACTATGTTCCCTTTTAAAAGGGCCTACCCACCTCCCATCTTTCTCCTCCTCCTCCTCCTCCTCCTCCTCCTCCTCCTCCTCCTCTTCCTCCTCTCTCTCTCTCTCTCTCTCTCTCTCTCTCTCTCTCTCTCTCTGTCTCTCTGTCTCTGTCTCTCTCTCTCTCCCCCTCACTGCTCCTGTACAAAGAGGCCTGTCACCCTCCTCACCTTTCCCCTTTTTATGAAAACTTTCCCCTAATTAAAACAAACAAACAAACAAACAAACAAACAAAACCCTTTCACTTGAAGTCAATGTTCTCTCTCACGCTGCTTTTTAAAATTACAACAGTACCCACTAGCCACATGAGACTGGGAGAGCTTGATATGTGGATAGCCCAAATTGAGATTCTTTTAAGTGTAAAAAATACACCAAATTATGAAGATTTAGTACTTGTGAATATAATTTGTGAATACAACTCATTATTGGTATAAAATTAACAGTATGTTGAAATTAGGTAAAATAAAATACACTATTAAACTTAGTCTCATCATTTTCACTTTAATTCTTTTTTCTTTCTTTTCTTTCTTGTTTGTTTGTTTGTTTCATTTTTAAGACAGGGTTTCTCTGTAGACCAGGCTGGCCTTGAACTCAGAGATCTGCCTGCCTCTGCCTCCCAAGCACTGGGATTAAAGGTGTGCGCCACCACTGCCCAGCTCGTTTTGCCTTTCCAAGGTGACTAGAAAATGTGCACTTGGGTCTGTGATTTGAGTTTGTGGCTCACATTGTATTTCTGTTGCACATAACTGCCCCAGAAGGTCTGTCTCCTCTACTGCAATGCCAAAGAAATGTGTCAGAGGTGAGTGCTGGGTGAAAGTAATAATGACGCAGATCACTGCGCCCCCAGCTACCTTCAGAGGACACACAGTGCAAGTAAGAGGCAAATCTCAATCATCTCAATCACCGAGTTCACTCACTCCTCAGTCTCTTGTAACTGGCACAAGTCAAATGCCAGCAGTCAGTCTAAATGGAAGCAGTGCAAGATGCTTAGCACAAAGGGAACTCAGAGGAATAAATCTCAACTGTATCATGATTTTTCTTATGGTCGCTCCAGGACACAGCACACACACACACACACACACACACACACACACACACACACACACACACAGCACACACACACATACACACACACACACTCCATGCATATACCACACACACACACACACACACACACACACACACACACACCACACGCCACATGCCACACCACACACACACACCACACACACACATTCCACACACATACCACACACACACACACTCACATCACACACACCACAGCACACATACACACACCACACACACTCACACACACGCCACACCACATATTCATACACCACACACACACACCACACACACACACACACTCACACACCACACATTCCACACACATACCACACACACACACACACACACCACACACACACCACAGCACACATACATACACCACACACACCATACACATATGACACCACACACTCGCACTACACACCACGCACACACACACACACACACACACACACACACACACACACACACTTCAATCTTTATATCAAGGGAGACCCAAACCTAAAATGCTCTGTCTCCTTCCAGTAGCACTTCAGACCACCTATGTGACGTGAGCATGCCTCTGGCTTGTTGCAGCCAGCAGGCTTTGGGAGGGTTGTGCATCTCATATGCTGACTGACCTGCTTTACCTCATTTCAGCACACCGAACCATCTCTGATACTTCGCTTTAGGACTGACTGTCCCCGGGATGCCTCATCCAGTCTTCATCGTAGATTCACTCAGGACTCGGGATAATAGTACAACAGAAACCATCCTTGGAACAAAGGGCTGAGGGGAACTCAGAGAAAGGACACAGTGCAGAGCAAATGCTGAGAAAGGGGCCGTAAAGCGCAGTGAAGGGCGTGAGCTCTGCCTCTAAAGGTGAACATGGCAGACCGCTCTGCCCGCCACTATCATGGCTGTGCTATTACACTCATTGCCTGTTTTGATTGGGGCTATTGTGGCTCCAAGTCATAGAACTCTTGATAGTTGTTTAAAATTGGTATTTACCTTTCTCACATAGCAGTTCCCAGGCAGCCAGTTCAAGGCTAGTGCAGCATTCACCATTGTTATCAGGGGCCAGCTCCTTCCTTCTGATCTTCACCTCATGCTCTGTAAGATACTGATGTCATGACCAGGAATCATAGTCAACTTCAAGACAGGAAAAAGAGGAGAAGAGGGAGGAGCTAACTTAGGGCCCTCGCTGCCTTAGGGATACTGGGACAGATGTTCTGGCCCCAAACTTGGCCTATAGTGGAGAAAAGAATATGGAGAGGAGTGGGTCTTCCTCCGAATCCATGGGCTTTGGTTCAGGCATCATTGGTTTAGAGGAAGTAATCGCTTTTGCCTCCTTTTAATATGCTCAAAAAGCTTTGTTTATGCCAGTAGCATTGTGTCTAGCAGTCTCCGTTGAAGAGCCTCTGCTACATATTCCTCCCGGGATGTCCCTAGCCAGGTGCAGGGGTTATTGACAGCGTAGAAGACAATGCCTCAAGTGCTGGAGTGCATGGGCCACAAGGGGTCTCCTGGGTCTATACCCAGCTCCTTGCTGATCCCTCTCCTCTTCCTTCATCACCGCCAGCAGCACCATCCAAACACACAACAGGTTTTAATCCTCCACTGGGCAGATAGTGCCAAGCTTCTGCTTCTCATGTTGATAAACTACTATGGAAATATCAGAAACTTCTAGAACTCAGCCTCCTGAAACCTAGACAGCACAGCCCTGAAGAAAACACACTGTCTTCCTGCCACCCTCCTTCTGGTTCTGGCGGCCAGCCAGTAGCATTGTCCAACAGTCACTGTTCGGGGTAGGCAGGGTGGGGCTATATCCTCAGGTTCAGCAAAGACAACACTCACATACCCCTCTGTCTGATAAGTTGCCCTGCAGCCAAAAGAGCGAGTGCTAATTTAGTTCTCACTCCTCATCAGATGAAATGTTTTTCTTTTTGGAGGGAATCGGCTAGTTATAATTATTATTGATCTCCATGACAACAATCAGAGAAAGCTTTCATGTGTCCCCGACAAACAGAGCCAGAAATAGATGAGGTGCCCTGTTGTTTTTGGCCAATCACAGCTTCTTCTTGCCCCCAATTGATTTTTATAGCTGACTTGCCATTTAAAGAACAAAATTAAGTTCTACACAGAGAATTTGGGTGTCTTAACCCTCACCCTCCCACACCCTATCAGCATTTTTGAGAGAAGCCACTGGGGTCTTGGCCGTATCTTTTTAGAGAAGGCCTTACCTGATTGGCAACAGATGGATGCTAATGGGATATTTATTTACAGAGTAAAATTAAATTGGAGCTGCATCTTAATGCCCAATTTACATAATCAGCTTTGTTCTGAACTGATGAGCTATTTTCAATAGCACTTGGGACCTTTCTGTCACAGCTGTCTCAAAGCAGCAGCCACTGAGAATGGAGATTAAGTAATTTCCTAAAGCTAGAAGTCTTGATGACACTCTATTATCCCATCCTGGAGACCTTGCAATTTCTCTAGATACTGGCATGGGATCAAAGATTCATGCTAGTTTCTTGACATTATATGGGATCAAAGGAAAGATGCTCAATTTGCAATGGGAAATGGTTAGACACGTAGGTAGTCTCCGAGCTCACTCTCACTTCTGTAAGATGGATTTATAATGCATTCCACTCCCTGTAACACTCAGGTTTACCAGCATGCCACACTGGGAGCTTGGTGTGTCTAGAGGATGAATTTCATCATAATTCCTTGTGCACATAGTTCTGGTACAGGGAGAGCAGACCTGGGGAGCTGGAAGGAACATATAACCTAGGGTACAGCTGAGCTGGCAAAACTGGATCCTTCATCAACAAGCTGTGTTAAACTGTTACCCTTGCAGCTCTATACTGGTGCAGAAGACACTAAATGACCTCATACTGTGCATCCTTTCAAAACCATTTAGTGCCGACCAATTCTATAAAGGGTGGCATTATTTTCTGAGAAAAGTCCTAACAACAGACACTTGCTGCAAATTCAAGTTCTCTAAGTACACTTTGCCCTCGGTTTCCTGTGCCTCTAAGATAACTATGAGTGCTCTTCTGGCTTTTGCAGACCAAAAAAATTGAGTGCTGGAGAAATAAAATAATTACCTCCAAACTCCTAACTAATTAAATGGGATAGCCAGAGCTGGAACCTGGTCTGTCTGGCCCCAAAATGCAAAGCACTTGTGCACCGGGCCACATGAAATCTCACATGGCAAACACTGTAGGCAGTTCTATTAGCAGAGATGAGGCCCCTTTATTAATAGAAATAAAGGATTTTTAAAATGAGATCTCCATCCCTTAGAGCTATAATTACTAACCTTGAGCATCGGGCAAACACTTCAAGTCCTTGAAAGGAAAACTGATCTGAATTATTTATTCCCCCCCATCAGTCACTTATTCATCACAAATGGTTCACTCTAAAGTGCTCGGCGGTTAAAACCCAATGGAGAGATCAAATCCATTTCCCCTTGAGAGCAAGCTCTGTTCATCTGGATCTCAGCAAACATGGGACATCGTGACAACTGGTTGTCAAAATAAATCCCAATCCTAACAGAGTGTTTTATATACATGGAACCTGTTCCTAACTTCCACTGGGGTCATTAGAGACAATCAATGCAGTGGGGGAATATTCTAGTGGGACTCGGTGACCTAAGGCTACTACTGTCCATTAAGCCTGTGATCTTCGTAGGCATTTCCTGATAGTCTAGAAGGCTGCATGCTGTTTGCACCTAAAAGCCATCACACTTGATCTGGGAAGATCCACAAACAAATGCTCAATGGCGAGACTGTGTGATGTCACTACTTAACTGTCCCTGTGACAGCAGCAAATTTGGGAGGAAAGACTTTTGGCTCATGGCTTCAGGGTGGCTCATTGCATGGAAGATGGGAAGGCATGACAATGGGAGCCACTCAATTCATGTTGGCAGACACATGATGTAACTGGTCACATTATGGCTCTGGTAACTTACATGAGAAATGTCCTCTGTGGGCTCATGCTTTGAACCCTTGGTCTGCAGCTGCCCAATGTGGGAATATAAGGAAGCCTTCCTGCCCCTAACACACACACACACACACACACACACACACACACACACACACACACACACATGCCCTGAGCCTGGAGAGGGAACCAGCACTGTGGGCAACTTCATTTCAGACTTCCGGCAGCAGAGCTATGAGAATAAACTGCTATTGGTTTGTCACTGAGTCTATGGTACTCAGTTACGGCGGCCCTGGGACACAATACATTTGTGAGAAGCTTTTCTGTAACCACACAGAAGAGTCTTCTTGCCTTCACAGTATGATGGAGAAGCAGGCTGAGCTCTCACCATGACTTTTCAGAAAAGGACCCATAATGCCATGGACATATGAAGCCCTGGTGCCAGGTCTTGTCACACTAGAGAGCTGACAGCCCAGTGTTCTCTGCTGCAGCCTCCCTCCAGCCTCAAGTACCTATATGAGGAAGAAGTTGGGAATAAAAAATTAAAAGAAAAGAGTTCTTGAGGTTCCAGCTCTGGGAAAAAAAAACCAGAGGAATAAAATGCGTAGCACCAGGACATCCTTGAGAGAGAACAGTTTCCTCAGACAGCATGGGGCTTAGCAAAGGGAGGGAAGGATAAAGAAACAATGGGAGGAAAACAAGGAAATAATGGACAAAGGTGGGATTGCGGGCTGACTTCTGTGGGAGATGAGAGAAGACTGTCACTCAGAACAGTGAAGCTGAATTGGCCAGCAAGACACATGGAAGGAAATTGGGTCACCAGGGCCATTCATTACATAGCGAGGCTTCTTCAGAATACAACAATTATCTAGTGACAAGGCTTTCTTCAGAATGAAAACAAAACCCTGTGGTTATTGTGGTAGTTTTCACATTTAAAAAAAATAAAGTAAAGTAATCTTCCTTTGATTTTGGAGTGGGTTTTCCCGAAAATTGCTCAATTGTCTACTTTTTTGTTTGAATCTAGGGTTTTTTGTTTATTTGTTATTGTTATTGTTTTTGTTTTGTTTTATTTGGGCTTTCAGTGTGTGCCTGTGTGTGTTGTTTTTACTCTATCTCCACTCCTATGGGTACTAACTAGTCAAGGCAATCAACTTATCCCCAAAGCAATCTCGGCAGCCACCAACATCTGACTTCTAGAACTCAAGGGTCCTCGTAGGTGCTCTTAGAGATCACATGCATGTGCAGTCATGGGCAGGTCACAAGGCTTTCTCAGCCTGTCTGTCCACTTATACAGTTCAGGTTCCCAGACAAGGACTCACCCACAGTGGGTGAGTCAACTCACCTGAAGAAACACACTCAAGATTATCTCCCGCAGACATGTCAGAGGCCTGGCTCCCAGTGGATTCTAGATTCAATCACATTTACAATTAATCCTATCACTCCAGAATGAGAGAGTCTGCACAAGCCCCTTTATGGGGTGAATCATCCTATGGGCAAAAACCAATGTCTTCATCCATTCCATTGTCTGTATCATCTGAACTGGAAATAGGAGACGCACAGAAAGAGCATGGGGCTTACTACCATAATGTTTCTATCTCTGTGACACTGTGTAGAGATGAGGGGCATGCCATTGGATCTGTGTTGCTTACATCCCAAGATGAGTAAGTAGTTCCCTTTAGTGTGTAAGACCTTCCACTATCGTGGGCCTTGCTGGCCCTTCAAGATCTAACCTACAGATGTATCTGTGTCGATCTTGGGCCCATGTCCTCTTACCTTCTTTTCAACACTCAGCTCCAGATAGCCCAGGCCCTTTGAACCTTTGAATGCACTATTTTCCTACCTGGAAAGGTTTCCCACACTCCTCATCTGATGTCTTTCTCTTTATTCACATCCCAGCAGAGAGGTCGCATGGGAACCTTTAAGCTTCCTTACTCCTGGTTTCAAATCCAACATATAAAGTCCTCGGAAGCCAGCATCCTCTCCTCATGGGAGGTAGGCTTTAAAACTGAAAGTCAACCATTCTTTTTGGATTCACGGAATTAAAGTCACCTAATCATAGGAAACTGCTGTATTAAAGATCAAAAAGAGACAGGCAGAGTGAAAAATCACAGAGTACCACAACAGAAATTTCCTCTGGAAACAGAGCCTGGGAAAAAAAAATTACAAGCAGTAATTGATGAATTTCAGGGGCTTTAAAGTAGGCACTTTTGAGACTAGAGAACTGGAGAGTAGGTGCTGGTACAGGGTTAGAGAGATGGCTCAGCTGTTGAGAGCACTGGCTGCTCTTGTAAGAACCAGGGTTTGGTTCTTAGCACCCACATGGCAACTCATAATAGTTTGGAACTCCAGTTCTAGGGACTCCATTGCCATCTCCTAACCCCACAGACACTAGACATGCAGACATACATATAAAAATAAAAATAAATCAAACCTGAAATAGAAAAAAACTTCTAGGAGGCCCAGTTATAAGCCCATCCCACCCCCATGGTGTCTGAGTTTTATCTAAAAAAAAAATCTGCCCAGACTCACACAAAGAAAATCAGAGAGAAGCCCCTGGCACCAGGCCATTTTGAAGTACAACATTCTGTTGTTTTTGCTGTTGTTGTTTTAGGTGAGGGGAGTCTTACAATAGAGTCCAGGCTGTTCCATAACTTGCTATGTAGCCCAGAATGGTCCCAAACCCATGATTGTCCTGCTTAGCATCCTTAGTGCTAGGGTTACAGGTGAGGGCTGTCACCTACAGCTCATTCTACTATTCTCTCTAGGAAAGCTTATTAAACCATAAGCTGCTGGGAGTTTTAGCAAAGACTAAATTACCTAGAAGAAGAAAGATGCTGTATCCAGCTCTAGCCCTCTCTAGCCACTCTTTCCTAACCAGTGGGTGACCCAAAGGTCACAGCCTATGGACACCGGCCTCCGAAAGCTGAGACTGTAGGAGGATGGAACGCTTTGTTGTCTCTTCCTCTCATCACACAGATCAATCCAGAAGAAAACAACAGAACTATGCAGACACAATGGTCTGAGCTGCTACTCCTACCCCTATTGGGTATTAAGGAACCAGGGGCTGGGGGATGGCTCATTTGACAAAGGACTTGCAGTGCTACCATGAGCACCTGAATTTGGACCCCAGCATTCACTTAAAAAGGCTGGGCACAGCGGTGCACACCTGTAATCCCAGGGCTGGGGAAGTGGAGACAGGAGGATCCCTGGGGCTTGCTGGCCAACTATTCTAACTAAATTAGAGAGCCCCGAACTTCGTTTAGAGACCCTGTCAAAAAATATGGTAGAGAGTGATGGAGGAAGACACTGGATGTTGAACTTAGGTCTCAGGATGTGGAAGCACCACGTGCACATACACACATACACAAACACACATACACACATGTACACACACACACACATACACACACACAAACACACATGCACACATGCTGGAGCCTCTGGGGAAGCAATTAGTCATGATTAAAGGATTTGTTCCCTTTTAGAAGAGGTTGAAAGCAGCTGCCTTGTTCCTTCCAGCACATGACGACGTAATAGGAAGGTATTATCTTCAAAGCAGAAAGATAAGTCTCCCCAGATATTGAATCTTCTAGGGCCTAGCAGGCTTCCCAGCCTTCAAAACTTGGAGCAAGAGTTTGTGTTATTTACAAGCTACCTAGTCTGAAGTATTCCATAGCTGCCTGCACAGGTTATGATAGCATCTCATATCTTAAATAAGAAGCCTCAAAGAGTCCTTTCCTGATGATGCTATATGAAATTGTCTCCAGCACTCACAGCTCAGCCCCTCTTCCCATGACTTTCCTGAGATTGCTTTGTTTGTGTACCTACCTGTCTATCACTTGTCTGCCCCATTAGAATGTAGATTCCTTGTCTGCTTTGTTCTTCAATGCACATACTGAAGCCTGGACCATGGTAAATGCATGGTAAAAAACTGACTAGCTAAAGAAAAGCAGACTTGCTGGTATGTGCCTCATTTTCATGCCTTTCTCATGAAGTATAACTTAAGCTAGGTTGTTTTCCCTTTTTTGAATAATCCAGAGCCAATATTTTCATTTTTCTTGGGTATGCACATATTTATGTAGTCTGTATGTATATAAACTATGAATAGATAATAGTACATATAACTGAGTGGGTAGATAGTTCTATTGCACTCCAGCTTTATATAAGGAATGATGAGATAGGTAAGTGCACACCAACAAAACCATTTCTGTAATGAAAGATGCCAGCAAAGATCACTGAGCAGTCTCCTCCAGGCATACATTCATAGAGAAAGGCAAACTTGATATATTAGGTAATATTTAGGGTTGCAATAAGATTTGGGGTGATTCTTCACACATTTTTTTCTTCTATCATAGTGCCCCATTCAACTTTATTTTACAGTTTCTCTCCTTCCTCCCCTCCCTGCTTCACTGTAATATATCATGTGTTTGATCCATTAATGATGGAGAATAATTAGTTGGAATATCAGCAAATCCCTGGAGTCCCTGAAATGAGACAAATGAGCTAAACTGAAGGATCCTGTGGTTCTCCACTACACTGTGTGACTGCTAATTTTATATGTGAAATTGACTGGGTCGTGGGATACCCACATAGCTGGTAAAACATTATTTCTTGGTGTGCCTACAAGAGATTAGCACAAGGAAATAAGATCAGTGCAGGCAAGTGACACACAATCTACAAAGGGCAGACATAGCAGAACCCGGGGGTGGAGGAAGCTGAGTGTCTTCTGTCTGATCTTGGACATGTGTCATCTTTGTCTGTCCCTCTCTACCTCTTGGCCACTTCTCAGGCCTTCAAATGGAAAGTAGCTATGCAGTGTTGTGTTTTAAATGAAAAATGGCCACCATGGGCTCACAGAGAGTAGCAGTATTTGAAAGTTATTAGGACGCATGGCCTTGTTGGAGAAAGTATATCACTGGGGAGGGGAGGTTTCAGAAACTCAAACCAGGTCCAGTCTCTCTCTCTCTCTCTTTCTCTCTCTCTGTCTCTCTTCCTGCTGCCTGTTAATCCAGATGTAGAATTTTCAGTTCCTTCTCCAGCACCATGTCTGCCTGTGCACTGGCGTGCTTTCTGCCATGTTGATAATGGACTAAACCTCTGAACTGTAAGCCAACCCCAGTTAAATGTTTTCTTTTATAAGAGCTGCCATGGTCACGGTGTCTCTTTACAACAATAGAAATCCTAAGACACACAGCCAGTTTCTTGTTTCTCCAGCATGTAGATGGCAGATTCTCAGCATCCATCTAGCAGACAGTACACAGACACTCTACCTCCCCATGCTGTGTTACATACATCATGTAGAAGCTCGTTCTCCTCCACCATCCTCTTTTCACTCTAATACCTGAGATGCATCCACCTTCCTTCCTCACAGTGGCCTCACCAGGGACGACCAGGGAAGACAACACTGGAATCTACCCATGTTGTGTGGTTTAAGACACCACTGTAGGGTGTCTCTGGAGAGCTCTCTGAGCACAGCACCCTGGTCAAAAGCTTCTGTAGCCTTTGAACTCCAACAAATTAGATTTCTTAAAGTGTCGTGTTCTCTAACTTCCTATGTGTGGGAGTGACAAGCAGAGGTGAGGTATCCAAGAGCAAATCGTGAGGTTTTTCATAAACTGACAATTGGTTGTTACAACTCGTAGCATTGTTTTTTAATATTGGTTCCGTGCCAGTCTGGTAGTACATGTATGATCTTGGAAATGGTTATTTGCTACCAACTAATAGTCTACAGACTCTAACAGCTAAAATAATATTAAGTCCTTGGGCTGTGGAGGTGGGATACAGCCACACACCCCCATATCAGCATCATATAGTACCAGTGCTAACACAGCAATCCTCACTGCCCTGTCTGTCTGGTGTGCCACGCCTCTTCACATCTGCCGCTGTTCAAAACATCGAAAACACCTGAGAATTAGAGAATCTTCACTCTATCCATCCTTCATGACACTCACTTCAGCATTTTGATGCACAGGACTTAAAGTTTTAGCAAGTAATGCTGATGAAATCTAAATAAGATGCTAGGAGCAACCCTCGAGTATTTAGCTCTGCCAGCACAGACGTGAGCATTGTACCCAACCTCCAAATGTTCCCGAGTTCCTAATTTACTGAGTACTAACCTGTGCTTGGCATGATGCTGGGTAGAAGATAACTCATTTTGTCTTCAAGGAACTCTTAGGCTTGAAGGAAAGGCAGACACATAAAAAACTGCTGCTTGGTAATATACTCAGGGCTAAGGTAACAGAAGACCTATCCCTAAATATATCCCCTAATCTCTAACTTTAACCTTAACTAATTCCTAATCCTAACCTTAACATTAACCTGTAACCCCTAACCTCTAACCCTAACCCCCACACCTTACACCTAACTCCTAGCTCTAACCCCAGAAGAGATGAAGAGAAAGAAAATAAGTGAGTCATTCTTAGCCTAACCTTGAACTTCTAGGAAGGATTCCTGAAATAAATGATTCCCAATTGAGTCTTGGAGGATAATTAGGAATCTAAACACATAAACAAGCTCAAAGAATATTTTAGATGCAGAAAACTACAAGGGTAAAGAGTGATACCCAGAGGGCTGTGTTAGTACTGCACAGGGCAATGTAACAGATGATACACCTGGCACGAGGGGAGTGGTCCAAGCATCTTGGATTCTCTTCTACACATCTTTCCCACATCATGCCACCGGGAATAAATGATGCTTGCATAGAATGGGAGGTGGGGTGGTGAGTGAGTCAGTAAGGCTGCTTACAGAGTGGACACTCTTCGAGCTAAAGGAATCAATATGCCTACACAGCTTTAATTGAACCCAATGTACTAGTGAGAAAGCTCACTAAGAGAAATAATGAGCTATTAAAAGCACCGAAGAAAGGTTGTGACATAGCCAGGACTATATTTTAAATTGCTCGCCTGGAACAAAGTAAAAAAAAATGGATTAACTTAGGATTTGTCCATCATCATTCAGGCAAGAGTAGATAACTGGGTCAGTGATCTGACAAAGAAAGAGAAAAGGACATGTTCAGGAAAAAGGAAGAGTGAGTGAGGGGGCTCAGTTTGTAGAGTCTTAGTTAGGGCTTTCTATTGCTGGGATAAAGACCATGACCAACCTGGAGAGGAAAGGGTTTATTTCATCTTGTATTTCCAGGCAGCACTTTATCACTAAGGGAAAGTCAAGGCAGGAACTGAAGCAGAAGCCATAAAGGAATACAACTTATTGAATCATTCCCCATGGCTTGCTCAACCTGCTTTCTCCTACTACCCAGGACTCCCTGTCCATGGGTAACACTGCCCACAGTGTGCTGGGTCCTCCCAGGTCAATCACTAATCAAGAAAATTACCTGCAGACTTCCCTATAGGCCAATGTGATAGAGGCATTCCTTCCTCTGAGGTTCATCTTCCCAGATGACTCTAGTTGGTTGTTAAGTTGACAAAACCAATCAGGACACACAGCATGAATGCAGCTGTGTCTGTCTGCAACCCTGCATCAACTAGGCATGGTGGCACATACCTGTACTCATTCCCTCCAACAGTCCCAGACTCAGGAGGAGGAGGAGGAAGCAGGGAGGCAAGTGGGGGAGTTCAAGAACATCCTCAGCTACATAGCAATTTTGAGGATAACCTGGTCTACAGGGACCCAGTCTCTTACAGACACAAAAGAGACAGAGGAGGTGGGATCGGCCAGATCTGATGACTTCATAGTCACAGGAAATAAGGGAAGGTGCAGAGTCCAGGGCAACTACTGCCTGCTTCTGGCTCAGATTGAATGAATACAGAAATCTATCCTGTCTAAAGATTAAAATCTTTCCCCATTCACCAGACCATTGAACTAGATTTAAAAAAGAAAGAAAAAAAGAAAAGAAGAAAAAAAAAAGACTTCCTAATCCAGACAAATTAAGAAAACTCATCGAGGGTATCTGAAATACTCCTGTCTTCTTTCTTAAAGTCCTACACATGACAAAGTCTTCTACCACAGAGACCCAACCCACAAGCGAAAAGAAGAAAGAAGAGGGGAGGAAGCCGCCAGTTAAACTTTCTGTGTGATGACTTGATTTCTCCTTAGCTGGGACCATGTGAGTCTTGACAACCTATAAGATAGCATGTCAGAGTCGAACATAGAAAGTGCCAGTCCACGGTACCACTGTATGGAGGTGGGACGAGCTTCACATCTCTTCCACACCAGTGGCTTCTTGACCTCTTATCTGCAGAGTATGGTCATTGGAAACCGCCCGCTCTGAGCCTAGGCTGGGGGTGGGGGTACGGGGAAGGTCGCTGACAAGCTGCTGCTTTGTCTTTCTTGGGCCTTTGCCTAGCCTGGGGTAAGTTGTCAGAAGAGAGAACACATGAGGAAAAAAACAAGGGCCCCCGACAGTCAGCTAGAATCAGCTACCTACTGACCTGCCTGCTGATTTCGGACATCAGAGAAGCCAGCTAGGACTATAGCTTCCTAGGTGAGCTCAGTCTGATGTACCAAACTGCTAAATAAATGGGCACTGAAAGTTGCTCAGTTCAGAACTAGTTATGGTATAACAAGTAATTGACATGGCAGGGTACTATCATTGTCTTTAATGATGAGGAAACAGGGCAGAAGTTGGAGGGATCAGAATATGATAGAAACCACTTGGCAGAGGAAAAAAATATGAAGCATTAGCACCACCAAGGCCAACATGAAATACAGCATGCACATAACAAACAAACAAAAACCTCTCACGATACAAATAACCTAAAAGGTCACAATCTACGAGGCAAAGGTGCCATAGAGTGTCTAACCAATTCTCTAGCTCAATTCCTTACCTGGGAGTGCACTCTTTGTTAATATACTGCATCTGTTTCTGTCAGTCCGTGTCCATCTGCTGTTGCTGCTCCCGAACAGCCATTTCTCTGATGTCTTCTAAGGACACTAGTCCCATCATGAGGGTACTATCTGTGTCTTCGTTAGGGTTACTATTGCTATAATAAAAAGAAAGTGACCAAGAGCAAGTTGGGGAGGAAAGGGTTTGTTTGGCTTACACTTCCACATCACTGTTCATCACTGAAGGAAGTCAGGACAGGAACTCAAACAGGGCAGGAACCTGGAGGCAGGAGCTGATATAGAGGCCATGGAGGGGAGCTGCTCACTGGCTTGCTCATCATGCTTTCTTATAGAACCCAGGACCATCAGCCCAGGGAAGGCACCACGCCCATCAATCCCTAATTAAGAAAATTCCTTACAGCCAGACCTTATGAAGACATTTTCTCATTTAAGGTTCCCTCCTTTCAGAAAACCCTAGCTTGTGTCAAGTTGACATAAGACAAGTTAGCAAAACCTGTATTATTTTTTATTACTATGACAAAAATACCCAAGAGAACAACTTGAGGGAGGGAACATCTACTTTGGCTTATGTTTTCAGAGGATACAAGTCAGTCTCGTCATAGAAGGCACCCCAAAACAGAAGAGTTCCCATCAGGGCAGACCAGAAAGCAGAGAAAAGAGAATGCAGGTGCTCAGCCAGCCTCCACCCTTTTTTAAATGTCCAGTGCCACCCACATTCAGGGTAGATCCCTCAGCTAATCCTTTCTGGAAATACCCTCACAAACAAACCCAGAGGATGGCTTTCCTAACTTACAGTCTCTTCCCAACTCAAGTTGATATTCAAGTATCTTTGTATTTAGAGATGCACCCACTTTTGTAATGCCAATATTTCACTGTATGGGCACATAGCAATGTAGCCAGTAGATTGAGTGAGTCTAAGTTCAGTCAAGGTAACACTGAAGATTTATCATCAAACCACCCTTGTGACCACATCCAATGCTAATTATCTCTCAAAGACCTTGGTTCCAAGCACAGTCACTTTCCAAACACTAACCTTGTTTCCAAACACTAACACTTTGATCCAATTAGTCCTAGGGCTATCCTTTTTCTCTCCTTCATGTAAATCTTCCTCAGGCCTCCAGAGGTCCTTCTTAAAAGGAAAAAAAAAATCTTTGTGTTCACTAGTTGTTATATCCGTGAGTCAGGGGTGGCATCTGGAACCATTTAAAGAATTCCAGTGGGACCCAGAGAAGCAATGGTGTAAGTGAATTCAGAAGGTCAGGAGAATATGAAGTAGCATCTACGCTTAAGTCAGAGACCATAGTAAAGTTTCAACCGAAAGACATGGACAGAGAATGATGGGTTTTAAGGAAGGAAATAGCGTGATTATATTTTCACATTTAAGATCAGTCTAGTTACAACATGGAGAATGGCTAGAACTAATTCTAAGGAAATATCAACACATAGCAAATAACTGCAGCTGTCACCGAGCAGATGACCTTGACAAGAACTGGATTTGACCAGTGTGAATAGAGAGAAGCAGAAGGTTCTAGGGCTATCTAGATTTAGAAGATTTAGAAAATGATTAGCCAGTGACTGTATGGGTGAGGAGGAGACAGCACAGGTAAGAACCATCCAGAAGCTCCACAGAAAGTAACTGATCACCAAGAAATTCTTTTGTAGCTCACCAGACATTCCCAGAGTAGCAAAGGACTCAGTTCTTAACAAATGATTTGGACTTGATGTTTCCAAGGGAAGAAGAATTTCCAAATGGGATGAGCTGTCTGCAAAGAATAAAAGCAGGCTTACAGAGAAAGTGCCACCAATTAAACCACCACTTGTCCTGACAGCACAAAGAATAATGTCACCCACTCCTAACTTTGTTCTTGGTTGCAAGGTTACAAAGGCCTTTGTTGGAGTGAACAAATGGGAAGGAACTGATAAGAGCCCAGGTTGGAGAAGACCTGCATGTGACTGAAGAGTTGGGAGATCTAAGCACCAACTTCCAGTTTGCTGAAATACACACAAGCCAAGTGAGGCTCCAAATTATGAATGGGAAGAAAACCAATTTCCAGCAGCAGCTCTCAGCAATGCATGAAAATGGCTTTGCTTCACGGTGAGTCCTTTCCCATCTGAAACTCAACCGAAGACAATAAACTGTTCATTGAGAAGTGTTTAGAGATCCTCCATTAGGGACTTTATCCCATCATTCTCTTCTCTCCCATGATTCCCATGCTTCTCAAGCGTAGCACCGGGCAAGCATTGACTCTGTGAAGACTGAAGTGGCTCTAGTTTGTGGAGATTCCAGAGCAAAGACAAGAGTTCAGGAATAAAAACCAGCATAGGACTGTTCCGGATCCCCACCCCCAACCCCCCACCCCAACAAGGATGTCAGTTTGGCGGTCTGGGAGATCTATGGAGCTTCTGGTAGTAGATCAGTATTTATCCCTAGTACATGAATGGACTTTGGGAGCCCACTCCACATAGAGGGATACCCGCTCAGCCTAGACACACGGGGGAGGGCCTAGGTCCTGCTCCAAATGATATGACAGACTCTGAAGATCCCCCATGGAAGGCCTCTACCCCCCCTGGGGAGCAGAAAGGGGTTGATATAGGGGGTCAGTTGGGGGCAGGGGAGGAGGAGAAGGAAAGGGAACTGGGATTGACATGTAAAAGAATCTTGTTTCTAATTTAAAATTCGTCTAATTACAATTATTTAAAAAAGAGTTCAGGAATAGAATCTGCTCACTAAGGCTTTCCCACAGAGTCTTTCTGATTTGATTCTCATTGTGAACTCAACAAAGCTCAGGACGACTATCCATTTAAATGGAGCTTGAGTGTTTTATCCATGGGGAAGTTTGGTGTACAAAGTGGCAGCATTATGGGGTTGGGAGACCTTTAAGAGATAAGAATGTTAAATACTACGCTTGTCATGAACATGTAAGGACAAATCCCTGTATCAAAGCACAAACAAAGGATCATTTCCTTTTGTTTTAAATTAATATCTTTTTAATTTCTGGAGAAAACTGATCATGCCCACAGGCATTCCTGATGTTTTTGAGTCACAAACTCAGCATGTGCTGAGTGTTCCTGTCCAACATTTTAACTTTTTCAACACATACTCCATAACCTTGAGCTATGCATGCTGATATAGCCTCTATATTTCATATATTTCTATATGACCTTAAACTGGGCATGCCCAGAAGTATGCTCAGGAATGTACTTGTCCCTATAGTGCTTTCCATTTGTAGACTTCCAAGAAACTATCCTCGTGCTTCCTTTAAGGGGTCATTGATTGCTTTGGAAATAATCCCCATATTCTCCTTACCGGCTAAAGGTCATATACATCTTCCCCCACTCTTTCATTTCCTGGTCGTGCTTGTTTGGGTTTTGCCCTCACTGAGATGTGAATTCATGCCTGGTTACAGAACACAGTGGAAGATTCTTGGGTCACTGGGGCCTGTGGTGGTTTGAGAAGTGTCCCCTTAGTCTCGAGCATTTGAGCACTTGGTTCCCAGTTGGCGGCGATGTTCAGGGAGACTTGGGAAGTGCACTTTTTGGGAGGAAGTATATCCCTGGGAAAGGGATTAGAGAGTTTAAATCCTTGAGCCACTTCACATGCTTTGTTTCCTGTTGACAGTTCAGGATGGGAGCCCTCAGTTTACTAGGCCTGCTGCCATGCCTTGCTACCTACTGCTTCCTGCCACACTGCCTCTGCCATTATGGACTACATTCCTCTGGAACCATAAGCCCAAATGCACTTTTCTATAAATTGCCTTGGCCATGTCTTCTACCACAGCAAAAGAAAAGTGACTAAAACAGGATCCCTGGGAAAATTCAGTTCTTGTGAGACCCTTTGGTTAGGTCTCAAGAAGATTGTTATAAAAGAACAGTCAGGCTATGCCACAGCTTCTTTGGCTTCCTGCAAAGTCATTTGATATCTTCATGTGTACTTCTTCTTTGAGCTGTTATCCACTCTGAGTCCTTACCCGAGCTGCCCTGAGGCTAGCTCTATGCCCTAGGAATTTCTACAACTGTAATGTAGATAAACTTGTTTTAAATAAGTGTGTAGCTTTGTTTCATTATAATAAAAAAGTAATACAGTGATGCATCTTGCATCATTGTTTACCTCTTAGAATATGCCCCATGAATTATTGGGGGGGGGATATTCTGTTACTTAGCTAGCTGTTTCAGACTGTGTATGTTCTCAGTTGACCTTGACCTTCAACTTATAGCCAGATAATCCTATGGACAGGATCCAGCCAACTCAGCAAAGAATGTAATTAACTGTAGCAACCAAGAAACCCAGCCAAGCAAATGACCAAGTGATAAAAGTCAGGAAAGGTGGAATGTTTACCTCTCCAAATGCAAAGCTTGAGGCTCAGTTCTAAGATCTACCTTGCCAAGAGAAAGCTTTCAGCTATTCTCAAGGGCCTAGTGTTAGACTAGAGGCATACCTATAAGAGTGAACAGTAAGGGGCTAGAGGGATAGCTCAGTGGTTAAGAGCACTGACTGTTCTTCCAGAGGACCCGAGTTCAATTTCCAGCAACCACATGGCAACTTACAACTGTCCATAACTCCAAGATATGACATTCTCACATAGATCTACATGCAGGCAAAACACCAATGCACATAAAATTAAAAAAAAATTAAGTAAAAATTTAAAAAAGTGAACTTTCTCACTGTTCCACTATAAGTTAGATTCCACTAGAGTGCTGGCAATCTGACAGATTGCTCTGTGCTATACAATGAAGCAATGTTGTGAAATAAATCTCCCCCACACCATAAAAATGGCAACTTATGGCTTGTCTGGCTTTTTTTTTTTTTTCATCCATTTAGATTCTGCCCAACAGAGAAAGTTGACATGGCTAAATAGTATTAAGTTCCCTGAGCACTGTCAACTCATGAGACAACATTTAACCGCTGTTATGTAGATTAACCCAAGTTAAATACTGGGAACACAAACCTTAGAAGAGTGTGTCTTTTGTCTTCCCGTTGTGCAGCATAACAGAATCGATATGGTTTCATCAAAACACAAAAGTAACACACCCCGACACACACACACACACCCTGGGGTTAGTACCCTGACTTAAACAGGTTTGATATTTATGGTCCCCTGAATGATGAATTAATTGAACAAACAGAGAAGGAAAAACTACTAAGGCCCAGAGGACCATCAACAGCCAGTACACATTTTTCAGATTCAGGTGACATTAGTAGAATAAATGACTAGCCTCCTCCTGTACATCCGTCACTGTCTACCCTGGGTGCAGAGCAAATGTGCCACTGACTAGTGAGAGGAAAACCTCTCATATTGTCCCCCCTCCTCTGGGATTTCTGATGCTGCTCTGGGGGTGAGACTTGTCAAGTTCTTAAATCTGGAAAACAGATACCAAAAACACCTTTAATGCTTAGAGACTAGGAAACCAGCAGTGAGTGCCATGGAGGAGCCTGACTTGGTCTGCGGTACGAGTCCCCACTTGGCTTTTCCTACCTGTCAGTTGGTGACTGTCTTAGAATTCCTGTTCTCATGTCTTAGAGATGAGAATGCCCACCATATAGGGTTCTAAGGATACTGAGACTCCCAACATGCCAGGACCTCCAGGAGAGGGGTGGGTTACGGTTCCTGGCTCAAGGTCTAAGGAACTCAGCCAGAGAATCCTAACAAACTGTGGACTTTACATGCTAATAATGAGTCAATGTAGATTCATCAATTCTTATAGATCTTAGTAGGGGACGTTGATGAGTATGGGCAGAGGTCTACAGGAACTTTGACTTTCAGCTCAGTTTTGCTCTAAAGACTAAAGTCATCGTCTATCACCCCATGTCACGTGCCTGACCTCAGCCCCTTCCTCTTTTACTATGGTAGCCTAGCTAGAGCCTTAAATTCACAATCCTCCTGCCTCAGTCTCCTGAATCCTAAGAATGCAGAAATGTACCACCATACCCAGCTAAGTCTATAGAGGGGGAGAAAAGGCATAGGGGTTGGACGAGGAGGAAGGGGGGTTGGACAAGAAGGTTGGTGAGGGAGGAGGAGGAAAGAGGAGGACAGGAAGCAGAAGAGGAAGTGGGAAGTTAAAAGAGTAATGAAGACAGATGACAAGAAGCCAAAACTCCACACTGGTGTCGGCTGGCCCAGCCTCCTCTGCCTTTATTGTGTGTCTCTGGGTGTAGGATGGCCCTTTCTCTGCTGTTCCACAGGCATGCACTGGGGGTGACAAAGGTGAGGAAGACATAGGGAGGCTGGGGATTCTCTCTGGCCTCCTGTGCTGTGCTTGATCTGTGTCTATGTCAGCTGAGAAGGCCTCAGACCCTACTGGGCTTCTTGGGATCTTTACTGTTCTTGGCCGGCATGAAGGCATACAGCTCCTCAATAAGCATCTCCATACGGGCTGTAACTTCAGTCACCGTGTCAATGACCAGCCGTTGCTGCAGCTTCAACTTGTTGTTCTCCCACAGGGCCTTGTTCTCCTCCTGGAAGACTCGATGCTCCTCACGCAGGACGTGCAGAGCCCGGTTCTCCTCCTGCAGCAGCCTATTCTCCTCTCGCAGGGCCTGCAGGGCCTGGTTCATCTCTCTCAGCAGCTGCAGAGGTTGAGCGCTGTCAGATAGGTTGGGGCCTACTTTGCCCTCCTCCTCCCCAGATGGTCCAGATAAGTTGTTAACCATCTCCCTCAGGGCACGCAGTGTCTTAGAGTCCTCCTGTGTTGGAGGCGGCCCCTTGTGCTCCTCAAATGGGGAGGAGAGGCCTGGACTCTGTTCTGGCAGAAGCCCAGGGTTATGGGGCTCCTCCTTGGGTGAGGAGGTGGGCTTGCCCTCCTCGGCAGAAGTTGCATTGTCTTCTGCCTGGGCCCAATAGGCCTGTCTCTGCTCCAGCAGCTGCTGAAGGGCCCGATTCTCCTCTCGAATGAGCTGCAGGGTGTTCTCCTTGCTACGCTGGACAGGCAAGGTGACATTGTCTTTTTTCACCACTTCTTGGGAGGCTGTGTCCTTGTGCATCAGTGGTGAGGAGGATGGGTTCTCCTCATGGCCCAAAGTGACCTTGTGCTCTTCCCAAAAGATCTGTAGTATCTTGTTCTCCTTGCGGAGGGCCTTGTTCTCATCCCTCAGGGCCCGGTTCTCATCCCGTAGAGACTTGTTCTCCTCCTGCAGCAGGTGCTCCTTGGCCAGCCTCTTGTGGTGCAGCTTATGATGGAAAGAGGAGGACGGAGAGAAGTAAGGCGACTGCAGGCGGCAGTTCTCGTTCACCCAGCGCCCATCCTGGAAGACAAACATCTCGTCGCTGAGCTGCACCCTGGGAGGGTTGTAGTCCAGTTCCAGGTCAGCTTGGGAGGTGGGGCGCTCCATGGGGTCAAAGGGCACAGAGGAGAAGCGGTTGAGTGGGTAGGAATGCTGGCTGACTACCCTGCGACTCATTCGGGGCAAGGCAGTCTGCCTGGAGCAGCGAGGAATACTGTACAGGTTGTGCAACCTCAGGAAGGGCTCAGTGGTGCCCCTCTGTGGGAGAGAGCAAGGAAACTGTTACAGGAACTAGTAAAGGACTGCTTGCTGGTAGACTAAGAGGCCCAGAGGACCCCCCCACACACCCCGCACCTGACCTCCGAGCATCCTCACAAGGAAATACAGCCAGCCTTTGTTATTCTGAATACCTTTCTTCTTGAATTAATGAATACTGAACCATGGTTCCTAGGGGAGATGCTGGGCTAGGTTCCTATAAGGTTCTGGTCATAAAAATTCTGGTAATTGATCCTTGTTTCTGTTTAAAGACACCCTCACGGATCTGTAGATTGGCAGTGGGTGCACCCGGCCTGAGCAGAGCTTATCTAACAAGCTTGCTCCGGGAGGCACAGCACAGGCACACTGTAATTAGGAACAGTCTTTAACAGGGTTTGTAGATGCCACTTTAAGCAAGGAAACCACCAATAGGAAGCACAGGTTTCAGAAAATGTAGTGGTATATAAACTGCAAACAGGACACTATTTTCCAGGATGAGAGTTCAAACAAGGGGTGCCTGGAGGCCAGTTCTTGGGTGTACACTCCCACAGACTCTCTACAGATCCAAGAATGACCACAAGTATTCTATGGGCACTAATGCCGTGATAGTCAAAGGTCTATAAATTCATAACTATAAAGTCTATGAATAATGAGCTATGCCTTGCACAGGCCTGTTAACCCCGTTATATGGAGGCAGTGCAGATAGGAATGTAATCAGAACTTCAAGGCCATCCTGCTCTACATAGCATGTTCCAGGCAAACCAGGACTGCATAGAGAAAGACCCTGTCTCAAAAAAATGAAAACCCACAGATAATAAGATCCAATCATATGTTAGAAATTAAAGGCATGGATTTTAAAGTCAAACATTTTTTCCTCTTCAACTTCAGTCCTGTTACTTATCAGTTATAAGAATTTGGGCAAGTTGTATGAATTTCAGTTTCTAAAATTTTAGCTTGGGATGACTACACCTCCTTGAGGAGGGTGTCAGGTCCCTCAGAGCTGCAGCTGCAGGCATCTGCAGGCTGCCAAGCTGGCTATGTGGTTGCATTTGACCTATATAATTCACTTAATTCTCACAACACTGGCAATTGAAATATTATTTTAGCTTACCTGGAACATCCCTAACCTGGAGAATCTCAGTTCCAAAGTGCTCCAAAATATGTATCTTTGTGAGCATCCACATGATGTCACAAGTGAAAAATCCTACACCTGCCTTCATGCAAAGAAACAGGTGCACTAAAATAGTGCATAAAATTATTATGAGTTGTATATGATATCTACATATCATATGGATTTAATGTTTTTGCATGGGCTCCATTCCCTGAGAAACCTCCCTTCCTTCTGTCTCCATCTATATATTGAAATATCCCAAAATCTAAAAGCCACCCCTTTAAAGGCTGCTTCCTGCATACACCATACTGAACATCCATGATGAGTGGTTTCAGTCATGACTTAACACAATCTAGAATCACAATCTAGGTGGGGGATTCTCAATGAAGACTTATCTGGATTGGGCTGTCCTGTGAAATACCTGTGAGGGATTTTCTTTTTCTTTTATTTTCGAGGTTTTTGTTTTTGTTTTTTGTTTTTTCTAAATTGGGTTACTTGATGTGGGAAGATCCAGCCCACAGTGTGTAGTGCCATACCCTGGGTTTGGGTCCTAGACTATGTAAGAGTGGAGAAAATAAGCTAAATACTAGGAAAGTGCATGCAATTAGCGTCCCTCTGCTCTTGTCTGTGGGTGTAACTAGTAGTCTCAACTTCTTGACTTCCTTTCAGTGATGGGATGTAACCTGTAAATCAGATAAACCCTTTTTCCCCTAAGATGTTCATATTGGGGACATTTCATCACTGCAACAGAAATGAAGCCAGGACAGCAGCCATTTCATCATCTTGAACCTAGAATCCAAAGCCCCAGGAGCCTTGATCTCAAAACTTCCATGACTCAGTCCCATTGAGAAGTTCTTGTTTCTCCATCACCTCTAAAAATGAGCCTGCTCATGGCTGCTGTGCCTGCTTCCTAGGTTCATAAGAGAACAAGTGGTAGACAAGATGTCACACAAAAAGAGAGTCCCACTGGTAATATTTGGAAACTCCTGTTCTAAACTACTATGAAATCTGAATGTATTGCTTTACAAAAGGCTCTGCCAAAATGTAAGCAACAAAGCTGAGCAAATACATGTAGATTCAAGACCCCAGTCTCCTTTAACTGGCACTCAAGAGTCCTGCCCTTCTCCGTAGGGGTCTTGGGCCAGGTCAATGATATTCCCAGATTTCTTCCATTGGCTGATCTAATCTGTTTGATGACCTGGGTCTTGACAAGATTTCTATCTGTATTTGGAACATCATGAAGGGGTTCTACTGATCCTAGGAGATTCAGTCAATGAAGGAATGTCTCTTCTTGGTCTTTGGGACATGTTCTCCCATAGAGATGGAGAACAGTGTGTGAAAAAGAACAAAGTTGGCTCTTTCAGGGAATGAAGTTGTGGAAGGGGAGCACAGGTGACTCTGAGGCTCATCATACCTCCCCCATTAGGTGTTAGAAAGATGATCAAGAGACTGTCTTCAGGAGCCAGGGTAGTATACTCATAGCTGTGGCCCAACGAAGTGTCAGTGCTGGGGATCCAGGAAGAGCCCTGGGTACATACATGGCCCTCACTGGTGCCTGAAACTGCCTATGGGCTGGACTCCTTCCTGAGCATAGGCCTGGCCCCTCCTGGTATTTCATTTCTAATGAAGATGCTTTAAATCACCAATGACTGTGATTTCCAGCGACCCTGAAAAACAGCAGAGCAGCCAACTGAACAAAGGGAACAAAAGGCAATGGGGAAAGGGAGGGGATACCACCAGAGTCTCTTACTGGTACTGTATGATTTCTAAAGACTAGAACTCTCAAGGAGAAATCTTCTCGGATGGAGTTACTGGGGTTAGGTGGCCTTCTGCCTAAAGAGTTTGGGAGCGGGACTAGACAGTGAACATCCAGGCTTAGCTGACATGCACTGCTATGATTTGAGTGTGTCCTCTATAGTTCATGTGCTGGGAACTTGACCTCCAAAGTCGAATACTAATGGTATTTGGGAAGTGAGACCTTCTCAATGTGGATGGATCGTGATGGGCTGTTGCAGGAACGTCTGTTATAAAGTGAGCTCTCTGTAGTTGCTGTGTATCTCACCAAATGATGCCCTCCACCATGGTAGGACACAACACAAAGGCCCTTGCCAAATAATGACCAGGTGCTAGAATAGTGCCATGCTCTTCATTCTTTGTGAACTGTCTGTCATTGGACATTTGCTATAGTAGCAGAAAACTGAGGAAACAGCACTGAAGTTCTTTCTCTCCCCTACATGAAAGATGTAGATACCATCACCCAGAAGAAACATCCGCATGCTCCCAGGAAGCCCAAGATGGCTGACCAAGCTTCTAAAGCACCTGCTTCGTCAACACTATTGAGTGTTAACAGTAGGGAATGCTCAGCCAGCTGAAGCACTTTTAATGCATGTGAAACTGAAGGGCACCAGGGTCCTAGAAGGAAAAACCTTCACAGCTGAGTGCTGCTGTCATAAAAACAAAAAACCCAAAAAACTTTCTCACCTATGCTAAATAGCCAAAGACATTGTTTGTTTTACTAAATGCTAACAAGGTAAATATGATTGGTTTTGATATATTTTTAATGCTAACAGCAAAGAGAATAAAGATGTCCGATGTAATCATCTTAGCTAATTGATGACTCTCCTAAAATCTTGCTCTGAAGCTATTTCAGTTGGCATTGCTGTGAGCCAAAGAGGAAGGAGGAAAAAATAAAGGGAAATGGAGTGGGCACTAGGAAGTACTGTCAGCTGCATTCAGATCCAGACAGAGATCTCTCCTTGACGATCTAACGCTAATCTTTCATTGACAATCTAGCACTAACAATGTCTAAAGGAAACAGCTCACTGGGGAAGCTTGAATGCCTGGAAAAGTGAGTCTGTGTATAGAAGGAGATCAGTTGCTTGGACAGGAAATAACACTATGGCTTGCAAGCTAATGTGCTAGAAGAAAAAACGTGTTCAATGTGAGGAAGAAAAATGTGAAATCAATAAGACCTGAAAAGACCTAAAGGTGATAACTAGTGAATCATAGCATTTGCAGTGCAATCGAGAACTCCAGCCAACCAGTAGAGCAGGAGACAGAGGTACTGTTATAATTCCCTTCCAAAGAGAATGAACTCAACTCAGAATGAAGCTACCTGGAGCAGATACATACTGGCAGCTTGGGGGTTAGCAGTTGCAGTCTAGATGAGGGGGGAAGATGCACTAGATTCTAGAAGCAAGAGAAGAATTAGAGCTAAGACATCACCTGAACCCACTGAATAGCATGACAGGCTGGACACTGACCTGGGTTAAACCTCAGCTCTGTCCTTGTTACTGAGTATTATAAGGAGAGCCGGTGATCCATAGTCCATAAGGTTAAGATATTTTTATACTGATAAACGCCAGCCAACACAAGCCAGAGCATGCCAGGGACCGCAAGGCAGGCAGGCCAGAGAGAAGGGGAGCCCACGTGCCTTGCAGCTCCTTAAAAACCCATCATGCATCATCCTGACCTCACCTTGACCATGCCTGTCAGGGTGTGGTCAGGCACAGCTGTAGCCACCACCCCTTAGGAGGCGTGGTTACGGTGTCTCCCTACAGAGTCTCCCAATTCCAACAGCTGTGAAATCTCTGCCTTATACTTGCATGGCCCTGTGGCCAACAAGATATTCTTCTTCACCTTGTTTCTCATAATAATCCTGCCCCACTATCCCATTTGGGGAGGTACATGAGCATATAGGCCCTTCTCACAGCCAGATGGGTGGGGTCAGGGTTTTTTTTTTTTTTGCAGATTTTTAATTAGAAACAAGATTGTTTTACATGACAATCCCAGTTCCCGCTCCCTCCCCTCCTCCCCTACTACCCACCCCTAACTAAAACCCTACCTATCACCTATCCTTTCTGCTCCCCCTGGATGGTAAGGCCTTCCATAGGGTGTCATCAGAGTCTATCTTATCCTTTGGGATAGGGCCTAGGCCCACCCCCATGTGTCTTGGCTCAGGGAGTATCCCTCTATGTGGAATGGGCTCCCAAAGTGGGTGGGTCAGTTTACATCATCTAGTAAACTACTTCCCTACCCAAGAGGACCGGTCTAGGGTATCCTGACAGGTTGTCTGACTTGTGCCTGTAACATCCTGGCAGGAATGAAGATATTCTAAAGAGATTCTTAAGTCCATCCTTCTAGATATCAGATTATTGAAACAATGGACACCAAAAAAGTTCTGCTGTAGTCTTATGTTTGAAAAAGGTAAAGGCTGAGAAGGCTGGTGCCAGGCCGAAGGAAGATTGTCTCTCAGACATTTCACACATCATAACTTGTCAGACCACCCTGCAGAAGAGACTGGGGATGACACAATGATGCTGGGCTGGACCACTCCCAGACCAGGACTGCTTAGTTATGTGAACCTCTGCACCTCTACTTAAACCCAAATTTCATGTTCAAGATGTCCTCCGAGGACCACTAACACCTCGTTCCTCCTTCAGGTGTTGCCACACTGAAGAATTATCCTCTTCCTGCTTTTCAACACCAGCTGCTTACTTAAGTGACCTAGAGATGACTGCTGACTAAGCCTGGCTGGCCATGAAAAATCTCCAGACAGCAGTGACCTCTTCCTTCCATATTCTTCTGCCTTCCAAGATCCAGGTCCCACAGCACAGGAAGTAGGCCTGAAAGGACCAGAACAAACCCAAGACTCCTCAAACACCTTTTCTCCTTGACTGCTAAGCTGGCGCTGGGAGCTAGGGACAAAGTCATGCCAGGGGTAGATGGATCTTTCTAATCTTTCTATGGCATGGCAGTAATGAAGGCTTTGTGTCAGCTTGCTAGATTAAGAAACACCCAGGGCATTAGCAAGGCACACATCCTTGATGTGTCTGTGGGGACTTTATGGGGAAGGACTAACAGAGGGGAGGCCCATACTTAATGTGGCTAGTGCTTGAAGGGACCAGCTTCCCTTTTGGCAGCCATAATGACCAAACACGTGCTCTATGACCTTGTCTTAGTCACTAGAAAGTCAGATGCCTGCCTCGTGACAAGGAAACAATCAGAAGTTAGTCACTAGAAAGTCAGATGCCTGCCTCGTGACAAGGAGCCAATCAGAAGTTAGCTGATAGCGCTATGCTTTATGACCCTGGGTGTGCTTTATGGACAAGCGCACAGCAATGACGCACAAAGCATAGCAACCACCCTGGGAGGGCCTATGGGCCATAACAGCCAGTTGACCAATCAACACAGGGCAAACCCTCCAAGCCTGGAGGCACACCAATCCTGAGCCTGTGCATACCCCTAAACACTCCCCTTATGCTGCCCTATAAAGATCTGTATGCAGCAGCTTCAAACTGTCTTTGCTAGCCATCTGCCATGGTGGGTGGGTCAAAGACCCGAGCTAACATGGTGTTAGCTCGTTAAACTACAATAAAGCCTCATGCAATTTGCATCTAGCTTTCGCCTCCATTCTGTGATTGGGGTGGCCGAGGTCCTGGGCTAAGATTCTGGAAGCCTCAGCTTTCCAAGGGTCTTACAGTGCTCATGAACTAGCATCCTGGACTGAGAAAAACATGGATCTGCAGTGATGTGAGGCAGCGGCCCCACCCCATAGCTTCCACTTCACAACAGATTTACCCCTCAACCAAGATCCAAAATAAAGACTTCCTCCCTTAACTTGCTTCTTGCCAGGTATTTGGTCACAACAATGTGAACAGCAAGTAATACACCTACTTTCAAATCTTATTCCCAGCCCCATTCCCACTCCCACATCTGGGCTGGTATCTCCTGTCTGCCCCTAACATGTGGGCTAATAAAGGTACCAAAGGAACCACGGCCACCCTCATGCACAGATGTGTAGTTTATGTGTCAGGGATCAGACCTAGCAAGGTTCCTTGTTCTTCTATAGGATGCCCAGGACATAGTTGCCTAATAATCTGGCTTAGCTATCATGAGCTGAAAGAGATGTAACTGTGGCTGCTTACTACAATGCTGTAAGGAAAAAAAATACCCAGGTGGTTCTCTTGTCCTGTGTTTCTGTCTCCTTCTCACCATATTTGCTGAGCTCATTATAATTACACTAATAGAGAACACCAGCCAGAGATCCATCCTCTTTGTACATACCTCCTGAGACCAAACTTTTAGGGAAATTACCTGTGCCTTGGATCCCTCCATCCTACATTTCTCCTCCACTGGTTGCATGACCCTGGTCTTCCAATGAGCTCTTGGGTAACACTGGAGAAAGCAAGGCCACCCCTTTGTGACATAGCAACAGAAGGAACACTCAAGTAAAAGGGGGTCCCACTGAGAAAGTTGCTGTGTGCAGGAGATCTGGAGACCACAAGCTATAAGTGTTTTAATCATTCACTGGCTTCAAAAGAAACAAGTGAACATTCATCCCCAGTAAACCATCTTTGGCCCATGGCAGGGCTTAATCCTCTTGACCATTGCAAGTGGGCTCCATTCTGGGGTTTCAGCTCCTGTGTTCATTCTTATGCATCTGGATTCAAGGTTGACTCTAGTTCTCTACAGATGTCCTGAGTGGTTATACACTACCATGCAATGAAGGGTCTCCTTTGGGAAGGTTAGACTTTTGTCATAGTATCAACAAATCTTGAAAGGCTAGTGCTGGAGGACCTGACCATCCAACTCAGTCTCCTCATTCAAGGCCAGAGGACCCCAAGGTTCAGAGAATCCATGTGTCCTCCTCAAGACAAATGGGCAGGAAAACAACACCAACATGACAAGAATCTGAGTGGCTGACTTCGCTGTTCATTCTGTAAGGCTTGGAAACAGGGTTATTCTAGCAAGTTACATTCTTCCATGATTGTCCCTACCTGAGGTAGAACCACATTGATTGGAATTTCTAGGCTTTCAGATCTGGTATCTCTCTTTCTTGTAAAAATTGGCCTCGAGTGCTGTGAAAAAGAAAGAATCAGATTTCTCCTTCTCAACCCATCCTCAGGGCCTCAGTGGCTCACCTGAAACACATAACCTCTTTCTACACATTTATGTCCTTCTGACTAATTTTATACCTTATAAAAATCACAGTCTCAAGGCATGTGTACATGGCGCCTGGCCAGAAGTCTTACTGCTCAGTGATCAGGAACTGATCGACACTGATCACTGAACAAAAAACCAAGACAGGAATGAACTGATATGAAGCCCTCTTACAAGAAGAAATCATTGCAGCTCTTCCTGGTTTTACACTACGATTTCTATATAAGTAAAAAGCCATACCAATGTGAGGTGCCAGGTATAGGTCCTATGCATAAGCTGGTCACCAAAACACTCAGAACATTCCAGAGGTGACATCACAGAACAATATGGTGTTTTTCTGAGCTCATGGTTTCTCTCCGGGCATCTCAGGTGGGAACGAGGCTTCTGCAGGAAGGAAGAATTGCTGCTGGCTGTGCTCAGGTGGCCAGCCCGGGTCAGTGTGACACACAATAGCCCTTGTTTGGTCAGCTGGCTGCCACTCACACCTCACTGCCAGGCTGGCTTGAACCTCTCTACCTCCCATCAGAGGTGGCATCTGTTTCAATCACATTAATTAGGAAAAGAGAAACATTAACTGTCTAGACCTGGAGAGACTTGGCACTACTGAGGAACTCCAGTCCAGTTCCACTCTGATAATAGCTACATGTCAGGTTCCGAGAAGTTAGGGGCTCGGCCCTAAAAGATGATCTTTTACTTCAAGTACCAATCCCATATCAGGGCCACCTGTACTTGTAACTGGTTAGCCATGCAGGGGTTACCCTAAGCTGCTCCTCAGGTTCAATAGCTGTCTCTCAGAACACAGGAGAGTAATTTACTTAGGATCACAACTTTAAGAAGCATGCAGCTCAGGAGGGGCCAAATGGTAATGATAAAGGGTGAGCTGTTTGACAGGGTAGTGTCGTAAACCTTCTGGCCTTCTCTGGACACACCTGCCTCCCAGCATCTTCAATGTCTGAACCCAGTTGTTTAGAGGTATTTGTGGAGTTCCATTATGTAGGCAAATTTTATCAAATCATTAGCCTTTGATCACTTAACTAAATGTCAAATCCTTCCAGAGGTAGACGTTTGCTGAAAATTCCAACCTTCTAATCACCTGATTGGTTCCTCTGACAATCACCCCCCACCCCCAAAGTCATTCCCCTAGCATAAACTGATGTGTTTCAAAGGAGGTCCTGTCAGGAAATCCCAAGGGTTTAAGAAACACTGTTCTGATAGAAAAATACAACCAAACATATCACATGTAGAACCTGCATTAAGGCCAGAACACTCATCCCTCCATCCTTAGCTCTGTCAAATCTGTCACCTCCAGATCCATTTAAGAGCCCCAGTTCTGTGTGATTTTGCCCCTTGGGGTAGGAAGAGAGTAGGTTTCCGGGGTTTCCTCAATGAAACCCATGTTCCTGGGGTCTGGATCAGTCCCATGCTGGTAACCCAGCTATCAGTCTGGGGAGCAAGAGTTCCCCCATGTTCAGATCAGTTGTTTCTGTGGGTTTCCAGCCTGGTCTGGACCCCTTTGCTCTTCACTCGTCCTTTTCTGCATCTGGATTCCAGTTCAGTTCAATGATTAGTTGTGGGTGTCTGCTTCTACTTCCACCAGCTGCTGGATGAAGGCTATAGGATGGCATATAAGTCAGTCATCAATCTCATTATCACGGGAGAGCATTTAAGGTAGCCTCTCCTCTGTTGCTTAGATTGTTAGCTGGTGTCATCTTTGTAGATCTCCAGACATTTCCCTCGTGCCTGATTTCTCTATAAAACTAAAATGTCTCCCTCTATTATGACATCTCCATTCTTGTTATCTTCTATTCTTCCCCTGACTCAACCTTTCTGCTCCCTCATGTCCTCCTCACCCCTCCCTTCTTCCCTTCTCATTCTCCTAGCTTCCTCCCCGTCTTCCCATGCTCTCAATTTGCTCAGGGGATCTTGAACCTTTCCCCTTTCCCCTTTCCCCAGGGGACCATGTATGTCTCTCTTAGGGTCCTCCTTGTTTACTAGTTTCTCTGGCAGTGTGGATTGTAGGCTGGTAATCCTTTACTCTATGTCTAAAATCCACATATGAGTGAGTACATATGATGTTTGTCTTTTTGTGATTGGGTTATCTCACTCAGAATGGTTTCTTCTAGTTCCATCCATTTTCCTGCAAATTTCAAGATTCCATTGTTTTTTTCCACTGAGTAGTACTCCATTGTGTAAATGTACCACATTTTCTCTATCCATTCTTCAGTTGAGGGGCATCTAAGCTGCTTCCAGTTTCTGGCTATTACAAATAGTGCTGCTATGAACATCGTTGAACAGATGTCCTTGTATGAATGTGCTTCTTTTGGGTATATGCCTAAGAGTGGAATTGTTGGATCTTGTGGTAGACTCATTCCCATTTTCTTGAGGAATCACCATACTGATTTCCAAAGTGGCTGTACAAGTTTGCACTCTCACCAGCAGTGGAGAAGTGTTCCCCTTTCTCCACATCCTCTCCAGCATAATCTGTCATTGGTGTTTTTGATTTTAGCCATTCTAACAGGAGTAAGATGGTATATCAGAGTTGTTTTGATTTGCATTTCCCTAATGGCTAAGGATGTTGAACTCTTTCTTATGTGTCCTTCAGCCATTTTAGATTCCTCTATTGACAATTGTCTATTTAGTTCTGTACCCCACTTTTTAATTGGATTGTTTGGTGTTTTGGAGACTAGCTTCTTGAGTTCTTTGTATATTTTGGAGATCAACCCACTGTCAGATGTGGGATTGGTGAAGATCTTTTCCCATTCTGTGGGCTGCCGTTTTGTCTTGCTGACTGTCTCCTTTGCCTTACAGAAGCTTCTCAGTTTCAGGAGGTCCCATTTATCAATTGTTACTCTCAGTGTCTGTGCTACTAGTGTAATGATCAGAAATCAGTCTCCTTTTCCTTTAATTAATTAAAGGCTATTTTCTACTTTGTCTTCTAATAGGGTTAGTGTGGCTGGGTTTATGTTGAGGTCTTTGATCATCTTGACTTAAGTTTTGTGTATGGCGATAGGATTGAGTCTATCTGCAGTCTTCTACATGTCTGCATCCAGTTATGCCAGCACCATTTGTTAAAGATGTTCTCTTTGTTCCATCGTATAGGTTGGGATTGTTTGTCAAAAATCAGGTGTTCGTGTTAGACCCCCGGAAAACTCAGGTATCCAGGGTCCCAGGCCACGACCTCGGTCACCCCAATCACCAGGCAGACTCCAGAGCTTGCTGCAAACTGCATGAGGCTGTATTATAATTTAACGAGCTAACCCCATGTTAGCTCGGGTCTTTCACCCACCCGCCATGGCAGATGGCTAGCAAAAGACAGCTCCTAGGGACTCCCAAGAGATCTTATAGGACAGCGTAAGGGGAGTGTCTAGGGGTACGCACAGGCTCACGATTGGTGTGCCTCCAGGCTTGGAGGGCTTGCCCTGTGTTGATTGGCCAACTGCTTGTTATGGCCCACAGGCCCTCCCAGGGTGGTTGCTATGCTTTGTGCGTCATTGCTGTGCACTTGTCCATAAAGCACACCCAGGGTCGTAAAGCATAGCGCCACCAGCTAACTTCTGATTGGTTCCTTGTCACGAGGCAGGCATTTGACTTTCTAGTGTCTAGGACAAGGTCATAGAAGCTCGTGTTCGGCTATGACTGCCGAAAGGGGAGCTGGTCCCTTCATTCGTAGGTGTATGGGTCAATATCAGGGTTTTCATCTCTATTCCATTGGTCTACCTGTCTATTTTTGTGCCATTACCAAGCTGTTTTCAGGACTATAGCTCTGTAATAGAGTTTGAAGTCAGGGATGGTGATGCCTCCAGAAGTTCCTTTATTTTACAGGGTTGATTTGGCTATCCTGGGTCTTTTGTTTCTCCATATAAAGTTGAGAATTGTTCTTTCAAGGTCCGTGAAGAATTGTTTTGGGATTTTGATGGCCATTGCATTGAATCTGTAGATTGCTTTTGGCAAGATTGCCAGTTTTACTGTGTTGATCCGACCTATCCAAGAGCATGGGAGATGCTTCCATTTTCTGGTATCTTCTTTAGTTTCTTTCTTTAGAGACTCAAAATTCTTATGATTCAAGTATTTGACTTTTTTGGTTAGTTACCCCAAGGTATTTTATGTTGTTTGTGGATATTGTAAAGGGTGATGTTTCTCTGATTTCTTTCTCCACCAATGTGTCATCAGTATATAGTAGAGCTACAGATTTTTTTTGAGTGAATCTTGTATCCTGTCACTTTGCTGAAGGTTTTTATCAGCTGTAGCAGTTCCCTGGTAGAGTTTTTTGGGTCACTTATGTAGACTATCATATCATCTGCAAATAGTGAGAGTTTGACTTCTTCCTTTCCAATTTGCATTCACTTGATCTCCTTTTGTTGTCTTATTGCTCTAGCTAGAACTTCAAGGACAATATTGAAGAGGTATGGAGAGAGTGGACAGCCTTGTCTTGTTCCTGATTTTAGAGGAATTGCATTGAGTTTCTCTCCATTTAATTTGATGTTGGCTGTTGGCTTGCTGTATATTGCTTTTATTATGTTGAGGTATGTTCCTGTTATCCCTGATTTCTCCAAGACCTTTATCATGAAGGGGTGTTGGATTTTGTCAAAGGCTTTTTCAGCATCTGGTGACATGATCATGTGGTTTATTTTCCTCAGTCTGTTTATATGGTGGATTACATTGATGGATTTTCATATGTTGAACCATCCTTGCATCCCTGGGATGAAGCCTACTTGATCATGGTGGATGATTTCTCTGATGTGTTCTTGGATTCGATTTGCCAGTATTTTATTGAGAATTTTTTGCATCAGTGTTCATGAGGCCATATTGTCATGGCCCGGTCCATCTCAGCCCTAAGCAACGGCAGCCACGAGGTTCAGCCTGAGTCGGGGAGCGTGGACTTGGAAACTCCTAGCAACCCAACGGTGATAAAGACCAAACACAGGCATCTTGTCATCTTTAGAGAGCTCTCAGTTCTATGTTGTAAAACTAGAATCTCTTGTTTATTTAGCATCTTCATGGCTGTTTCTTAACCATGCTTCCATGGCCACAAGGAGGCCATTTCTCTCCTCCTGACCCCTCTCTGCCCCATCGCTCCTAACTCTCTGTTCTCACATGTTACTTACACACCTAGCACCTCTGCCCAGGTGCAGGCCTATTCAAATGCTTAGTTCTGTAGAGACATAAACTAGGAGACATTCTCCACTGAGGCCATGTTATTCAATAGCAAATCGGCTATTGAATGCAGACCAGATCTCCTGGTTACTGGAACCCTTGGAAATTCTGTAATGGAATTTTCCTCACTCCGCTCCCAACTGGAGTTCTCTTTCTTAGTTGTGTCTTTGTGTGGCTTGGGTATAAAGATTATTGAAGCCTCATAAAAAGAGTTTGGCAATGACTCTTCTGCTTCTATTGTGTGGAATAATTTGAGGAGAATTGCTGTTAGCTGTTCCTTGAATTTCTGGTAGAATTCTGCACTGAAGCCATCTGGCCCTGGGCTTTTTTTGGTTGGGAGACTTCTGATGACTGCTTCAATTTCATTAGAGGTTATAGGTCTATTTAAGTTGCTTATCTGTTCTTGATTTAATTTTGGAGAGTGAAATCTGTCCAGAAAATTGTCCATTTCCTTTAGATTTTCAAATTTTGAGGAATATAGGTTTTCAAAGTATGACCTGATGATTCTCTGGATTTCCTCTGTGTCTGTTGTTATGTCCCCTTTTCATTCCTGATTTTATTAATTTGCATGTTCATTCTACTTTTTGGTAAGTTTTAAAGGTTTGTCTATCTAGTTGATTTTCTCAAAGAACCGACTCTTCAATTATATTGATTATTTGTATTGTTCTCCTAGTTTCCATTTTATTGATTTCAGCCTTCAATTTGATTATTTCCTGGCGTCTGCTCCTCCGGGATGTATTGGCTTCTTTGTGTTCTAAAGCTTTCAATAGTGTTGTTAATTCTCTAGTGTGATTATTCTCCTGTTTCTTCATGTGGGCACTTAGTGCTATGAACTTTCCTCTTAGCAATGCTTTCAAAGTGTCCCATAGGTTTGGGTATTTTGTGTCCGCATTCTCATTGAATTCTAATGAAGGGACCAGCTTCCCTTTTGGGAGCCATAACAGCCGAACATGTGCTTCTATGACCTAGACACTAGAAAGTCAAATGCCTGCCTCGTGACAAGGAACCAATCAGAAGTTAGCTGGTGGCGCTATGCTTTATGACCCTGGGTGTGCTTTACAGACAAGTGCACAGCAATGATGCACAAAGCATAGCAACCACCCTGGGAGGGCCTATGGGCCATAACAACCAGTTGGCCAATCAACACAGGACAAGCCCTCCAAGACTGGAGGCACACCAATCATGAGCCTGTGCGTACCCCTAGACACTCCCCTTACGCTGTCATATAAGATCTCTTGGGAGCTGTCTTTTGCTAGCCATCTGCCATGGCGGGTGGGTGAAAGACCTGAGCTAACATGGGGTTAGCTTGTTAAATTACAATAAAGCCTCGTACAGTTTGCAGCAAGCTCTGGAGTCTGCCTGGTGATTGGGGTGACCGCGGTCGTGGCCTGGGACCCCGGACACCTGAGTTTTCTGGGGGTCTAACACTAGGAAATCTTTCATTTCTTTTTTTATTTCTTCCTCAACCCAGGAATTGGGCAATTGGGTGTTACTTAATTTCCATGAGTTTATAGGTTTTCTGTAATTTGTGTTGTTGTTGAATTCTAACTTTAAAGCATGGTGGTCTGATAAGATACAGGGGGTTATTTTAATTTTTTGTGCCTGTTGAGGTTTGCTATATTGGCAAGTATGTGGTTGATTTTAGAGAAAGTTCCATGTGGTGCTGAGAAGAAGGTAAATTGTTTTTTATTTGGATGGAATGCTCTATAGATATCTGTTAAGTCCAATTGCATCATAACTTCTACTAGTTCCTCTGTTTCTTTGTTAAGTTTCTGTCTGGTGTTCCTGTCCAGTAGTGAGGGTGAGGTGTTGAAGTCTCCCACTATAAGTGTGTGTGGTTTTATGTGTGATTTGAGTTTTAGTAATGTTTCTTTTACAAACGTGGATGCCTTTGTATTTGGGGCATAACTGTTCAGAATTGAGACATGAATTCATCCTGATGGATTTCTCCTATGATGAGTAAGAAGTGATCTCCTTCATCTCTTTTGAATGATTTTAGTTTAAAATCCAATTTGTTGGATATTAGGATTGCTACCCCTGCTTGTTTCTTGGGTCCATTTGATTAGAAAATCTTTTCCCAACCTTGAATTCTTAGGTACCATCTTTCTTTGAAGTTGAGATGTGTTTCTTGTATTCAGCAGAAGGATGGGTTCTGTCTTCTTATCCATTCTGCTAATCTGTGTCTTTTTATAGGCAAGTTAAGACCATTAATGTTGAGGGATATTAATGACCTTTGATTGTTCATTCTTTTTTGGTTTTGATTTGGTGATGGTGTCGAAATTATGTATGGGATTCTATCCCTTTTTCCTTTTGGCTGTTGGTAAAGCAGGATTATCTATTGCCTATATTTTTCTGGTTGTGGTTAACTTCCTTGGGTTGCAGTTTTCCTTCCAGAACTTTCTGTAGGGCTGGATTTGTGGATATGTATTGTTTGAATCTGGTTTTGTCATGGAATATCTTGTTTTCTCCATCTATATTGATGGAAAGCTTTGCTGGGTATAGTAGTCTGGGCTGGCATCCAGGGTGTCTTAGTGTAGGTAGAATATCTATCCAGGACCTTCTGGCTTTTAGAGTTTCCATGGAAAAGTCAGGTGTAATTCTGATAGGTTTGCCTTTATATGTTACTTGACCTTTTTCCTTTGCTGCTCTTAATATTTTCTCTTTATTCTGTATGTTTGGTGTTTTGATTATGTGTCGAGGAGACCTTTTTTTGGTTCAGTCTATTTGGTGTTCTGTAGGCTTCTTGTATTTTCATTGGCATGTCTTTCTTTAGGTTAGGAAAGTTTTCTTCTATGATTTTGTTGAATATGTTTTCTGTGCCTTTGAGTTGGATTTCTTCGCCTTCTTCTATACCTATTATTCTTAGGTTTGGTCTTTTCATGGTATCCCATATTTCCTGGATATTTTGTGTCAGGGATTTGTTGGACTTAAGCTTTTCTTTGGTTGACGAGTCTATTTCTCCTAGTGTATCTTCAACTCCTGAGATTCTATCTTCCATCTCTTGTATTCTGTTGGTTATGTTTGTGTCTGTAGTTCCTGATCATTTACCCAGCTTTTCTATTTCCAGCATTCCCTCAGATTGTGCTTTCTTTATTGTCTCTATTTCAGTTTTTAGGTCTTGAATTGTTTCCTTGAGAGATTTGTTGATATCTTGTATTTTTTGGTTTGTTTTTTCTTCCATTTCTTTAAGGGATTTTCTCATGTCCTCTTTGAGTTCCTCTATAATTTTCATGAAGGTGTTTTTAAGGTCATTCTCTTCTGCTTCATCTGCATTGTGATGTTCAGGTCTTGCTGATTTATAGTTCCTAGTCTCTGGTGGTGTCATATTGGGTTTTCTGTTGTTGAATGTGCTTTTACATTGTCCTCTTCTCATCCTTTCTTCTGGTGGGTGTAGCAGGAGTCTCTTCCTCTCCTGGTGGGTATGGGACCAAGGTTCCCTTCTGGTAGATGCAAACAGCTCCAATACTCTGATGACTGTTCCTCTTATCGTGGATGGAGGTGGCACTGTTACCGGGACCTTGGCAGTGTCTGGGTGTGTTGGATCCCACCGTCAAGTTCCGATCCAGTGAGCAGGTCGCTGGCGTCAGATGTTTCCGAGCAGGGCGGCTTCTCAAGGAAATTTTTTAACTGCATATGTTGGGGGGGAGGGGCACTGGAACTTGACAATTAGATGAGGTGTGGCCAGTGATCCCAAGGGATCTATCTGCCTGTGTCCACCTTACCAGCCTTGCTGGACAGGAGGGAGCCACAGCAAGATTTTTAGGGTTTTTTAACATAGGTTTCTGAGATCAAATTCAGTTCCTCACAATTGCACAGCAAGTGTTTTACTGGCCAAACTAAAAGATTTCTTTCCCTGATTTTGAGATTGTGTTTATTTAATGCACAGTGCTGAATTTTTCATCTTTGCCATTTTAAAGTGTATAGTTCAGTGGTTTTTTGTATATTCACATTGCTGTGAGGGGAGCACTCCAGAATTCTCTCATCTTGGAAAACTTTGACTTCTATTTTGTGCGGAATTTTCCCTCTTCTTTCCCTCCAGCCCTTGACAACCACATTCTTATTTTCTGTTTCTATGATTTAAACTACATTAATGTCTTAGGGTTTCTATCTCTATGATAAAACACTGTGACCAAAAGCAACCTGAGGACGAAAGGATTTATTTCCAGGTAACACTTTATCACTGAGGAAAGTCAGGGCAAGAGCCAGGGCAGAGCCCATGGAGAACTGCATCATGGCTTGCTCAGCATGGTTTCTTATAGCACCCAGGACCACCAGCCCAGGGGCAGCACCACCCACAGTGACCTGGGCCATACCACATCTGTCATCAATCAACTCCACGAGCTTGCCCACAGGCCTGTCTTAGTGGGGCACTTTCTCAGTTGTTTCCATCTTCTTAGATTACTCTAGCTTGTGCCAAAAAGAAAAACCAAACAAACAGCAGCTACCCAGCGCAATGGAATGTCTTCTATGAGTGGAATTACAAAAGAGCAATCATTTCATGATTTACCCAAGTTGAAACAAATGTCAAGATTTCCTTCTTTTAAAAGGCTCAGTCATGTTTTGTGATATGCAGGTATCATTTGGGTAGTGTTCGTCCCTTGGCTGCTGGAAATAACACTGCTGCAGTAAAAATGAGTGTGCAAACATCCCTCTGAGATTCTGCTTTGGATAATTTTGGATACATACCCAGAAGAGTAATTCCATTTTTAATTCTGGGAGTACCGCCTCACTGTTTTGCACAACACCTACATTATTTAGCCTTCCCAACAACAGAAGACTCACCGTTTCTCCACACCCTCACTAACACCGGATACTCAAAGTGGGTAATTCCTGTGCTGCCTGAGAATACAATTCCATTCCTGCTCACGCACATTCCCCATAGAAGCACCTGCATAACCCTGGATGTGAGAAGAGTTTTGTAACCCAGGAGAACTAATATCACCAATGAATTGAGGCCTGGAGGGGGCTCCCTTATACAAAATTTGCTCCTATCCCTTTGGCTAGAATGTCTATGGACTGACACACAATTGGTACTTCTGCTGTGAGCTGTCAATAAAGGATTGTCTCAGAGCCTATGTGAGGGTCTCTTTGTCCACTTGCTTGATGGATTGATTTTTGCTTTTATTTTTAAAGAAACATTTAACCTGGGCCATCCCTGTCACAGTATTTGCAGTTACTTTAAATGTCTGGTATTACTCAGACTGACACAACCATCAATCACGCATGTTCCACTAACCTCCCAACATTACACAGAGAGCAGAGATAGGTGGGTTCCTACTCTAGAGGCTCCTTTGATCTATTGATCTATCTAATGATAGATCTACTGATCTATCTAATCTATTATATGGGGGTTATAATTATATGGGGGTATATATGACCAACAGCAAGAAGGCTGTCAGAGAGTCTGGACTACTTCTCTTCCTCCAGAAAGTCACACAAACTGAAGCTCTTGGCCAAGTAGCCAGAGGTTGGCATCAGGTTTATGCTCTGACCTCTCTTGTCTTCTCATGAGTGGAGAAAGGCGTAGGAAACTTGGTAGTTATAATACCTTACCATACACAGTGGGTCTATGATTGTCCTAGTTTGCTGGGTTTTGTTTTGTTTTGTTTTTCTTGTTTGTTTATTGAGACAGGGTTCCTCTGTGTAACAGCCCTAGCTGTCCTGAAACTAGCTCTGTAGACCAGGTTGACCTCAAACTCACAGAGATCCATCTGCCTCTGCCTCCTGATTAAAGGTGTGGGCCACCACCACCCGGCTTCTAGTTTGCTGTTTCTGTGGTAAGCACTATGACCAAAAGCAACTTAAGGAGGAAAGCATTTATTTGACTTATACATCCTGATCTCAGTTAATTGTTTAGGGCCATCAGGGCAGTAACTCAGGCAGAAACAGAGGCAGTAGGTATGGAGGGACACTGCTTAGTGGCTCTCTCGCTTCCCCTGGCTTTCTTAGCTTGCTTCCTTATACAACCCAGGATTACCTGCTTAGGGGTGGCATCTCCCACAGTGACCTGGGTCCTCCCACATCAATCAAGAAAATGCCCCACAGACAAAACACACCAAACAATCTGGTCTCAGAGGGACAATTGCACCATTAATGTTCCCTCTTTGCAGGTGACTATACTTTGCGTCAAATTGATAAAAAACAAACAAACAAAAACACCACCACAGCACAATTGGACCCTGTGATGATTTGGATACCCCCCACACACACACACACTGGCTCATATATTTGCATGCTTAGTCCACAGTTGATGAACTATTTGAAAAATTAGAAGGTGTGGTCTTGTTGAAGAAGGTGTGTCCCTGTTGGGAGAGGTATGTTGCCGGGGTTGGGCTTTGAGATTCCAAAAGCCCACACCAGACCCGTGTGTACATGTCTCTCTGCCCCACTACCTGTGGATCAGGTTACAAGGCTCTCAGCTACTGCTCCAATGCCATGCCTGTCTGCTTCCCACCATGACGAAAATGGACTCACCCTCTGAAACTGTAAGCTAGTCCTCAATTAAATGCTTTCTTCTATAAGTTGCGTTGGTCCTGGTGCCTCTTCACAGCAATACAACAGTAACTAAGATAACCCCTTGTCAATTTGACACAAATATGAATCACTTTTTATATGTACATTGGTGTTCTGCCTGCATGTATGTCAGTGTGAGGGTATCAGATCCCCTGGAACTGGAATTACAGACAGCTGTGAGCTGCCATGTGGGTGCTGGGAATTGAGCCCAGGTCCTTTGAAAGTGCAGCTACTGCTCTCAACTACTGAGCCATCTCTCCAGCCCTGATGCATCACCATTAAGACACAACATTTTAAACATTTTCTTTATTGTTTATCCCCCAAATCTCATGTTACTATCACAATATAAAATATGGTTTAACTTTTAAAGTCTTATAATCTTATAAAAATTCACCACTTGGAAATTCAATATTTCTTTTAAATATCTGATATATTAACTCCTATAAAATCAGAACAAGTAAAAAAAATAAAAATTATTCCAAGAAGAAAGAAGCAAGGCAAGGCAGCTATAATCGGATAAAAGAAAAACCAAAATCCAGCATAGTAAATGGCTCATTACCCAAGGTCTGGGACCCATTAACATTTAAGGTCCAAAAGGCTTGGGTAGTTCCACCTCTCCAGATCTGCCATCTGCAGTACAGACAGCTTGTCACATAGGCTCAAGATAGCTCCACATCACACCTGTCACTGTCGTTGGTGGTCACCCCAAGATCTTGACATCTCTTATACTCTGGAATTTCCATTGCAACTGAGCCTGCACTTTCACCAATGGCCTCTTTGGGGACTCCACCTCAGCCTCACATGCCAGGCCCCAGCTTCTCTCAAAGACCCCTTCAATCCTACAGCATTCATGCTGCTAAAACTAATACTTATGGGAAACACTTAGACAGTACCAGGTTTGGTTGCCAGAAAAAGATGTAGCCATGACCCTCACCACCAGCACCAGCACAGCTACTGTGTGATGCCTCTAACGAAATGCAACCCAGAAGATCTCACCTCCATGGTATTGACCTCTTATTAAACAATAGCTGATTCTTCAGTCCCAGCCAACAAGCATCAATTATCCCAATGACGCAAAGGCTTCACTTCCATAAACTTTTAATCCAAAATAGCACATAAATGGTCCAGATAGAGTCATTACTTTCCTCTGAAACTTCACAAGCCAGGCCTCCATCATCTGCATGTCTCTCAAAATTCTTATGTTCCAAGTTGCCACAACAACTGCGTGGTAAACTCTGAGCACCTCCTAGGAACTGTCTGTCCTCTGCACTATAAAAGGCAAAAAAAAAAAAAAAAAAAAAAAAAGTTACTACGATTCGGGACTGTCCTAGTCACTGCTCTGTTGTTGTAAGTAGACACCATTGTAGTCAGAATTTCTATGGACAGCCAGTTTCCAAATAATGACACAGAGACGTCTTATTAAGTACCAAAGCTTGGCCTTAGCTTAGGCTTGTTCCCAACTAGCTCTTAAACCTTAAATTAACCCATTCATATTAATCTACATTCTGCCACATGGCTCATTACCTCTCCTTCGTACTGTATGTCCAACTTGCTTCATGTCTCACTGGTGAATTCCTGCCTCTCTGATTCCTTCCAGGGTTCCTATCTCTTCCCAGAAGTTCTGCCCATCCTCTCCTACCTAGATTTTAGCCATTCATCTCTTTATCAAACCAATCAGAAGGTGCCTTAGCAGAGACACATCTTCATAGTGTATAAAAAGGTTATATCACAACACACCATGACCAAGGCATCATAAAAGAAAGCATTTACAGTTTCAGAAAGTTTGGTCCATTATCATCATACCAGCTGAGAGCTACATCATGATCACAAGCCACCATGTATACCCTTAATGACAGGGTTCTCCAACATCTCCCCCAGAGATAGATAGATATATAAAAACAATTTATTTTACATATCAATCCCAGTTCCCTCTCCCTCCCATCCTCCCATACCCCTCAACAAACCCCCATCTACTCCCCAGGGAGGGTGAGACATTCCATGAGGGATCATTAAAATCTGCCAATTCATTTGGGGCAGGGCCTAGGACCTCCCCTGTGTATCTGGGCTAAGAGAGTATCCCTCCATGTGAATCGTCTCCCAAAATCTATATGTGAATTAGGGATTCATCCTGGTTCCACTGCCAGAGACCCCATAGACTGCCCAGTGCTCCTAACTGTCACCCAAGTTCAGAGGGGCCTGGTTTGGTCCTATGTAGGTTCCCCAGCTGTCAGACTGGGGTCCATGAGTTCCCTTGTTCAGGTCAGGTGTTTCTGTGGGTTTTCCCAGCGTGGTCTTGACCCCTTTGGTCATCACTCCTCCCTCTCTGCAACTGGATTCCAAGAGTTTGGCTCAGTGCTTGGCTGTGGATCTCTGCTTCTGCTTCCATTCAGCTACTGGTTGAAGGCTCTAGGATGGCATTTAAAGTAGTCATCATTCTCATTATAGGGCATGGTCATTTAAGGTAGCTTCTCCACTATTGCTTAAGCTCCTAGTTGGGGTCATCCTTTTGGATCTCTGTATAAGTCCCTAGTGCCAGATTTCTCTTTAAACCTATAGTGGCTCCCTGTATTGATGTGTCTCTTTTCTTGCTCTCCTCTATTCTTCCCCCAACTCAATCTTCCTGATCCCTCATGTTCTCCTCTCCTCTTCTCCTCTCCCTTCTCTCTACCTCCCTCCCTCTCCCCCCCCCAAACTCCCCATTTGTTCAGGGGCTCTTGTCCCTTTCTGTTTCACTGGGGGACCGTGTATGTCTCTCTTATGGTCCTCCTTGTTTCCTAGCTTCTCTAGAAGTGTGGATTGTAGGCTGGTAATCCTTTTTCACTATGTCTAGAATCCATATATGAGTAAGTATATATCATTTTTGTCTTTTTGTGACTGGATTACCTCACTCAGGATGGTTTCTTCTAGTTCCATCCATTTGCCTGCAAATTTCAAGATTCCATTGTTTTTTGTTTGTTTGTTTGTTTGTTTTTTTCTGCTGAGTAGTACTCCATTGTGTAAATGTACCACATTTTCTGTATCCATTCTTCAGTTGAGGGGCATCTAAGTTGCTTCCAGGTTCTAGATATTACAAATAATGATCAAGTAGGCTTCATCCCAGGGATGCAAGAATGGTTCAACATACAAAAATCCATAAATGTAATCCACCATATAAACAGACTGAGAAAGAAAAACCACATGATCATGTCACTAGATGCTGAAAAAGCATCTGACAAAATTCAACACCCCTTCATGATAAAGGTCTTTGAGAGATCTGGGATAATAGGAACACACCTAAGCATAATAAAGGCAATATACAACAAACCGACAGCCAACACCAAGTAAATGAAACTCAACATGATTCCTCTAAACTCAGGAAAAAGACAAGGCTGTCCACTCTCTCCATATCTCTTCAATATTGTACTTGAAGTTCTTGCTAGAGCATTAAGACAACAAAGGAAGATCAAGGGGATACAAATGGGAAAGGAAGAAGTCAAACTCTCACTATTTGCAGATGATATGATAGTCTGCATAAATGACCCGAAAAACTCTACCAGGGAACTCCTACAGCTGATAAACACCTTCAGAAAAGTGGCAGGATACAAGATTAACTCAAAAAATCTGTAGCCCTGCTATTTACTGATGACACATTGGTGGAGAAAGAAATCAGAGAAACATCACCCTTTACAATTGCCACAAACAGCATAAAATATCTTGGGGTAACTCTAACCAAACAAGTGAAAGACCTGTATAGCAAGAACTTTGAGTCTTTAAAGAAAGAAATTAAAGAAAATACCAGAAAATGGAAGGATCCCCCATGTTCTTGGATAGGTAGGATCAACATTGTAAAAATGGCAATCTTGCCAAAAGCAATCTACAGATTCAACACAATCCCTATAAAAATCCCAGCACAATTCTTCACAGACCTTGAATGGATAATTCTCAACTTTATATGGAAAAACAAGACCCAGGATAGCCAAAACAACGTTGCACAATAGAGGAACTTCCAGAGGCATCACCATCCCTGACTTCAAGATTATAGATTAATAGATTATAGAGCTATAATCCTGAAAACAGCTTGATATTGGCACAAAAATAGACAGGTAGACCAATCTAAGTTGCTTCAAATTGCTTCAATGGAATCAAATTGAAGACCCTGATATTAACCCACACACACACCTACAAACACCTGATTTTTTACAAAGAAGCTAAAACTATACAATGGGGAAAAGAAAGCATCTTCAACAAATGGTGCTGGCATAACTGGATGCTGACATGTAGAAGGTTGCAGATAGACACCCTACTTTATTTTAAAATGGGGAGGTGTCATCATAGGCTTTAAGAGCCTTGTAACCTGTATGGGAGGGTCTGGGGTCTGGTAGTGGACCATAACCTGGTTGATGGCAATTCTAGCAATGGTGGTAATCTGTCATCAGTGAAATTATATAAGGCAGGGAGAAAGCATCAAAATAAAACACAGCATAAATAGGGCTAACAAGAGGTAGGAGCCAGGAAAACAAGGGGTTATTGAACCAACTTAATTGTTCAATGGGCTGGAATTGGTCTCAAAATCATTTGATTCATTTGCATAAAAGCAACATTCTTCTCCCAATACTGTGCAAGTCCCCCTATGTTCAGCAGTTATTAACTCTAGGGGCCCAGGTATTTATCTGTTGGGACCACAGTGCAATTAAATATGATTCTTATTCTTCATAATGAGCCAAACATCAGACTAAGTCGAGTTTGTTAGAGTTTCGAGTTAAGTACGTGTCATCCCTGAAGAGGCTATCTCATAAAGATCTGTAGATCTAAATGAAAAAGTATATTATTGACATAACATTCTTTGCTGGGCAGTAGTGGTGCATTCCTTTAATCTGAGCACTCAGGAGACAGAGGCAGATGGATCTCTGAGTTTGAAGCCAGCTTGGTCTACAGAGCGAGTTCCAGGACAACCAGGATTACACAGAGAAACCCAGTCTCAAAAAAAAAAAAGTATTGTAATTTCTAAATCATAATAATAAATATGCAATCTTTTACTCAGAGGAAAAATTCTGATAAAGTTTCCCCATGGAATTTCCACCTCTCCTATTGTTAGTCAGTTATTCTCACTGGTTAGAAAGGTGAAACTGTTGGCACTAAATAATAGTAGCATGTGTGCAACTCTATGAATAACTAAAAATTACTGTTATATGCTTTTAAAGTAGAAAGGTTAAATATAAAAATATCAATTTAAAAAAGAATAATTAAAAGATTTCTGACCCCAAATCAAAGCCTACATAAAACTGTTCTTTTTTTTTTTTTTCTCCTGCTTCTGCCTTCCAAGTGCTAGGATGATTAGTCAGAGTTTTCTTTTTTTTTTCTTTTTTGTATTTGAATTACAAACAAGACTAAATTACATGACAATCCCAGTTCCATTCTCCCTCCCCTCCTCCCCTACCACCCTCCCAACTAAAACCCTACCTCTCACATACCCTTTCTTCTATTCTTCACCTGACTCAACCTTTCTGCTCCCTCATGACCTCTGCATCCTTCCTCTTCTTCCCTTCTCATTCTCATGGCTCCCTCCCCCCTCTTCCCATGCTCTCAATTTGCTCAGAGGATCTTGAACCTTTCCCCATCTCCAGGGGACCATGTATGTCTCTCTTAGGGTCCTCCTTGTTTACTAGCTTCTCTGGCAGTGTGGATTGTAGGCTGGTAATCCTTTACTCTATGTCTAAAATCCACATATGAGTGAGTACATACGATGTTTGTCTTTTTGTGATTACCTCGCTCAGAATGGTTTCTTGTAGTTCCATCCATTTTCCTGCAAATTATTGTTTTTTTCCGCTGAGTAGTACGCCATTGTGTCAATGTACCACATTTTCTCTATCCATTCTTCTGTTGAGAGGCATCTAAGCTGCTTCCAGTTTCTGGCTATTACAAATAGTGCTGCTATGAACATCGTTGAACAGATATCCTTGTTGTATGAATATGCTTCTTTTGGGTATATGCCTAAGAGTGGAATTGCTGGATCTTGTGGTAGACTCATTCCCATTTTCTTGAGGAATAGCCATACTGATTTCCAAAGTGGCTGTACAAGTTGACACTCCCACCAGCAGTGGAAAAGTGTTCCCCTTTCTCCACATCCTCTCCAGCATAAACTGTCATTGGTGTTTTTGATTTTAGCCATTCTAACAGGAGTAAGATGGTATCTCAGAGTTGTTTTGATTTGCATTTCCCTGATGGCTAAGGATGTTGAACACTTTCTTATGTGTCTTTCAGCCATTTTAGATTCCTCTATTGAGAATTGTCTATTTAGTTCTGTACCCCATTTTTTAATTGGATTGTTTGGTGTTTTGGAGACTAGCTTCTTGAGTTCTTTGTATATTTTGGAGATCAGCCCTCTGTCAGATGTGGGGTTGGTGAATATCTTTTCCCAGTCTGTGGGCTGCCGTTTTGTCTTGCTGACTGTCTCCTTTGCCTTACAGAAGCTTCTCAGTTTCAGGAGGTCCCATTTATCAATTGTTGATCTCAGTATCTGTGCTACTGGTGTAATGTTCAGGAAGCAGTCTCCTGTACCAATTAATTCAAGGGTATTTCCCACTTTGTCTTCTAATAGGTTCAGTGTGGCTGGATTTATGTTGAGGTCTTTGATCCATTTTGACTTAAGTTTTGTGCATGGTGATAGGCTTGGGTCTATCTGTAATCTTCTACATGTCCGCATTCAGTTATACCAGCACCAGTTACGATAAATCTTTCTGCTAAAAGCCACCCTAGCCCTACTGCCACATGGGCAGTCTCTGCCAGCCGCCTGAGTTCTGCCTGCTGAGTTACGGCCCAAATTAATGACGAGTGGAGGGAAATAAAGTGACTGCCCACGTGGCAGTAGGGCTCGGGCAGCTTTTGGTGGAAAGATTTATCATAACGAGCACCATTTGTTGAAGATGTTCTCTTTGTTCCAGCATATAAATTTGGATTGTTTGTCAAAAATCAGGTGTCCGTAGGTGTGTGGGTTAATATCAGGAAAACTGTTCTCCTAAAAAAAAAAATTGTAGACAAAGTCTCTTGACAAGTTCATCACTGTCAGACATGGCCATTTCATACAGACTGAGGACAATTCGTGCATAGGTTGATGAAGATATTTTCCAGAGGTATTTTCAGATTGCTCTCTTCACTGGATATGCTTCTTTCAAAAACTCTTAGCTACTCATTGTTAAACCACCATCTCTAGCAAGAAGGGGAAAAAACTGCGTTTTCTTTCTTTTCAAATGGTTCCAAGATAGCACACTGTAAACAGCCACTTATTGCCACAAAGGCCAGCAGACGTGATGCTTGGTCTTTAGCAACAGGAGATGACTGTAAAACTCTCCGTGGCACTAGAGACTCTGTATTGATACAATAGAGGTGCTCAATTTTCATGCAACACTGTTACTTTTTAAAAGCAGGTTGGCTCTGTCCATATTGTGCTGTGGTGTGTCGTCCTTTTCCTGCCTCGACTGCTCAGTGACAAGAGTCTGACCAGACATAAATCGCTACACCTTTAAATTAATAAATGCATGGCAAATAAATTTCCAGAGTGACACCACCCCCATATGCCTCCAGCATCCTCTTTTAACTCCAGCCAAAGCAGCTACTGCATCAAATGTTATCTTCCACCTCTGGCCCCTCTGTGCATCATCCCTAGGAGAGATGTTATTTACAGCTGAGAGCACATTTCTCAAGGCATGCTCTTTGTAGCCCATTCACAAATTTGTACCTTTTAGTATCAAAGCAGAAGCTGCATTTATATTTCAATCAACAGGACTGCCATCAGTCACTTCCTGGTTTATTTCCATCACTCATTCCTTCCCAGTTTTCTCTGAATCCCAGCAACCTTTGCAGCAAAGGATGAAAATTCACTTCATTTGATCATCCAGGAACGATTTATTGAGTACCTTGAATGAGCCAACCACTGTCTGAGGAAGTAATGAACAAAATTAATTTTTTATAAAGCTCCACTCCTGTAAGGAAAGGCCAATGATAGACAAGTTTTAGAAATCAAATACAAATTATCCTGTAGAATCTGCTGCGGACTGCTTCCAAGACACAAATATCTCACGTGCTTAATCAAGTCTTCCATATAAAATAGTAGCTTATGAAATAAAAATGAACACCAAATGACACAGTGTGTAAGTTAACCTACCTATATCTTATATGGTTTGATTATCTTTGAGTTCTTTATAATATCCCCCAAGCAATGGAAATGGTGGTTAGATTAGATTGGTTAGGGGATGACAACAAAAACTTTCTGTACATGTTCAGCCTTGACTCAAATTTTTCCAAAAAACGTTGTTCTGTGTCTCTTGAATCCACAACCATGGAAACAGTATGGAAGAGGACCAACTCTATATGCCACGAATGTATATGCACAGGCAATTCCGCTGCCTACTGAGACAACGGTGGTACGGTGGCTATAGGCAGTGAAGAGGCCCCGCGATGTGAGTAAGATTGTCTTGATCTTTGGGAAGAGACTGCCAGGAGGTAAGGCAGTAGGAGGAAGTCTCGGAATCGACTAGGCCACAGATGCTAGTCCAGCTGGCTGCAGAGTGAGGAGTAGGGATGTGGAAGAGTCAAAGGTTAGAGGGCAGAGGGCAAAGGGGAGCCCGGGGAGGTGGCAAACGACTCGGTAGCCTGGAGTAGGGATTGTGGCTTTGATTCTTGTGGCAATGGGAAGTCACTGGAAGGTGTGCATTAGACATGGCATGACTTGACATCAGTAGACAAGAAATTCTCTGACCCCAGTGGAGAGTAAGCAGCAAAATGGTAAGGCAGGAGCAAAGGGCCAATTTCAATTGCCTAGACCAAAAATGGATACACAGAGTGAAGGTAAGAGGACCTAACAATCAGATTCTGGATAGATTTTGATGCAGAACCAGTGGCACTGGCTGGAGGTTTAGCTATAGCGTAGGAGAGAAGGAAGATAGAGTGTTACACGGTTCTAACATCGGCACTTGAGAAATGTCATATTCTTAGAGTGGTGTCGGGGAGGGGAGGGAGATGAAGATGCAGAATTCCATTTGGACATGGAAAGACTGTAGATAGGACTGAGTATAGGGGCCAAGGAAAGGGTCCCTTGTAAGAGTCTGGAATTACAGGAAGCTGTTTGGACTAGAAATACCAATTTAGGATTTGTTAGTGTGTAAACAAGATTAAAAGCCTTGCCACTAGATTTTTCCCATTCATCATTTCACATGTATTTATTGTAGTGGCAAGAACAGGTGTTCCTCTGCATAAACACCACTCTCTTTTCCTCACTGTTAAGTAACAAACCCCAGAGAGGCTTTGAAGCACACTTCCCATTGCATTTATTGACGTTTTAAAATACCACATTGTGCATGATTTAGATGGCTAAAAAGTATAGCATACCTCTTTATAGTCTTTTTAGATATTATGATGGCTTCAAATTATTATTAGCCAGTATCCCAAGACAACACAGTTAGGTGACTCTCATCACCGGAGAATGTGAGGGTTAACCTGTATTTGCACAATACCTAGCAACTTCATTGTAAAAGAGAAGGTTCCAGATGAGATATGGCCACTGTGGCCTTGTCTCTTGCCCATTCCATTCCCTTGTGATCACATCCTACCCACCCATCTCTTCTCGGAGATCTTAAGCCATGTGTCCATTTGAGGTAAGTAGTCCAGTTATGACCAGATAACATCATTCTTAAACGTACTTTATCTAGTACAAATGGCCACCCATCGGCTCAGTATTCAAAAGGGAAAAAGATCCTACTCAATCCTTGCAGAATCTGCTTTTCCTGAGGAGACTCCCCCTATCAAACAGGGACACTCCCGAGACCACTCAAAGATGCTAGGGTCAGCTTCCCTCTAATTATTTTTTCTAGAAAGAACCAATGGGATGTGGGGCTGGTAAGATGCCTCTGTAATGTGGGAAATTACCCATATGGAGTCAAGTAAAAATACAAGGGAATTTAATGGGGAAAAGCCTTACTTACAGAGTGACCCAGCCAGCCGGTGGGGCAGCATAGAGATGGACCCTCTATGAAGTGATTGCATTCTGTACAATTCTGTCCTCACCAAAGAAAGAACTGTGCTTCAAGGACTAACCCTGATGACAGCAGAGCCTCATGAAAAAGATTTAAACATTAATCACTATTGTCCTTCTACCGGAGTGGAAAATGCAACTAATCAACCCAAAGATAGGCCTGGTCCCTTGGAAACCCTTCACACGAAGTCAGCCTCTCAGTCCACGCCCTGTCACAGCTCCAGTGGCTAAGGCAGACTATATTAGCAAGAGGACTGTTTTGTGGCAGTCATGTCATTTGGATATTTCACTTAAAGATCATCCTTCCCATTATGATCCTTGAAGTGAAACTGAGAAGGAGGGGGGAAATACCACTGACAGTCTGTGCCCTAGACTCTTAGCTTCAGATATGCCTATTAATCCAATACAGAAAAACTCACAAACTCCCAGGAATCCTCAAGGTACTCTTAAAATTGAAATTGATTCTGTGAAAGTCCTTTCACCTGCATCATTAAGGAAAATTCCATTTTAACTCAGCTCGCCACAGAGAGGACATGAAGAAAAGTATTGCATCTAGGAGCGCAGCTTTTTGCACACACTGTACTCCAAGAAACAACACAAGGACTGTCCAGTCTAATCCTGACATTTGCCTGCTTCTGTGGGCTCTGGGTCTAGCAACTGTCAGCCTTCCCAAGAAATAAAATAGAAGAAACATCTCACACTGTCCATCTCGCAATATATCTAAAAGCCACCCATGGTGTTTCTGCAAAGGTACTTTCTGTAAGGATTCAGGCATTATGCTGTCCTGCCCCTGTCACCTGGCAGAATGCACTCAGGCAGTACTCTGGTCAGAGTTCCATGACTACTAATCGGCACACAAGTGTAAAGGACCCCTTTAAAAGAAAGACCCCCCCCGACACACTTCTCTCTCTTTCCCGATGTTCCTCTGGGGCAGACAGGACTTTTCCTGTCTCCCTCTTCTCTTCTGTCTTCTGTCTGTGTCTCTGTGTCTCTTTACCTCTTTTCTCTTTCCTCCCCCCTCCCTTTCTAATATCACTTCTCGCTTAAGCTCTATCTGCCTGGCATGTTTGTCCCTTGCCTCCATTACCCTTGCCTGTCATGAAATCTGCCAAGGTTCCCCTTGAGCTGTATCATAACACTCTCACAATTAATGCACCCAGGGTCAACAAAATTTTGAGGAGCAAGTGGGGAGACGGCTCAGTCAGTGAAGTACTTGTCTTACAGGGACAAGGACTGATTTTGATACTACATTCAACCATACGAGAACCCATATGAGAAATCAGGGGAGGATATTGTGTAACCCCAATGCTATCAAGATGAATACAGGTAGATTTCGGGGCAGTAGAATTTCAGGCCAAAGAGAGACCCAGCTTCAAAATAAGGTAAACAACATCCGTGAAGGATGACACACCAAGGTTGTACACTGACCTCCACAGGCGTGTGCACATATGTACACACACACACACACACACACACACACACACACACACACACACACACGGAATGGGTGATGATGCAGAAGGCATTACTTATTTTCTTGTACAGTATATTGGTTAGATTTTTTTTATTAACTTGACACAAAATAAAGTCGCTTTGGGAAGGAGAGCCTTAATTGAGGAATTCCCTCCATCAGACTGGTCTGTGGGGCATCTTCTTGTTGCTGATATATGTAGGAGGGCCCATTCCACTGTGGGTGGTACCATCCTTAGGCAGGTGGACCTAAGGTGCATAAGAAAAGTGGCTGAGCAAGCCAGCACCTTGCATTCCTCTGGGGTCTCTGCTTCAGTTCCTGCTTCTAGGCTCCTGCCTTGAGCTCCTACCCTCAGCTTTGCTTATGATGGGATGCCAGCTGTAAGACGAAATAAGCCCTTTCCTTCTCAAGTTGTTTTTGCTCAGTGTTTTTTTCTCAGCAACACAGAAGCAAATGAATAAATATAGGCAAGGTAACTGAAAGGCTGCATTTGACTGCAGACACTGGAATTGGAACATGTACTTTGATCTATACAATAAATGGATTGGTGTGGCTGGACTACTGGGTCCTGTTCACTGGCAGGCTATTAATCTTCCATGTGGCCTTGAGCCAGAGCTTTTAAATGTCTCCTATCAATTTCTTGGCATGAAGAATGGAAATAAAAATATGCCTACCTCTCAGAGTAAAAACTCCTTTCTGTTGATATATCCCACCGTAGCCAGTGTTTGTGTCCCTCTTTGCGATGAAATGTCACTTACAATGAATGAGAGACTAAATGGTTGTCAAGAGGCACTTATGTTTCTCTCAGAGAGTGGACTTTAAAAGCTCTCACACAGGAGGGGCTGAGAGGTCAGGAGCTGAAGAAAGCATGTCTCCTTTTTTATAATAACAAGAAAATTGGCTTGGGCAGATTAACCGTTCTTTTTTCTTAATCCCTATTAACTGTCCAAGACCCTTCCCTTCTGCCCGGAATCTCCTGCATTTACCTTTATGTCAATGGCAGTGTCTTAGTTAGGGTTACTATTGCTGTGATGAAACACCATGACCAAAGCAACTTGAGGAGGAAAGGGTTTATTTGTCTTTCACTTTCAGGTAACAGTCCATTATGGAGGGTAGTCAAGGCAGGAACTCAAACAGAACCGGAAGGTGGAGGCAGGAGCTGCTGCAGAGGCCGTGGAGGGGTGCTGCTTACTGGCTTGCTCCTCGTGACTTGCTCAGCCTTCTTCCTTTCTGTCTTTCTTTAGTCCTTCCTTCCTTTCTTTTTTGTTTTGTTTTTGGGGTTTTGATTTTTTGAGACAGGATTTCTCTGTGTAGCTCTTGCTGTCTTGGAACTCTCTCTGTAGACCAGGCTAACTCAGAGATCCATCTGTCTCTGCCTCCTGAGTGCTGCTACTAAAGGCATGCTCTACCACTGCTGGCTTCATCCTGCTTTCTTAGAGAATCCAGGACCCATGGTGGTACAACCCACAATGGGATAGGCCCTCCCACATTAATCATTAATTAAGAAAATGCTCTACAGCAGGATCTTCTGTAGGCGTTCTCTCAGTTGAGGTTCCCTCCTTTCAGATAACTCTAGTTTGTGTCAAGTTGACATGAGACTAGCCAGCACAGGCCACCCACAGGAATGTGCACTATTGTCCCTCCATCACTTCAGGACACTGCTGGAAAGTAACTGACTGGCCAGAGACTGCATTCTCCAGTCCCTGTGAGCTAAGCTGAAGTCATGAGTCTGAGTTCCAGCCAAAGCAGTGTCCATAGAGATGACACATGCCACCACAGCACCACCTCCATAGAGGGACATGAGGAACTGAACATGAGGAACACTCTGCTCAGCCGGCGGACTCCTGAAGTTCACTTGAGACAGTACACACACACCTCTCCCTCCTGTGCCTCCTTGAGCATCACACACTTCCTGAGACTCAGTGTTGTTGCCTTCCTGGCCTCAGCCTGGGATGCATCACCCTGGAAATTAGACTACGTGTATTTGTTACTTTTGCCTTAACCTGACCATTGTACCTGACAGAAACAACTAAATGGAGGAAGGAACCATTTGCGCTCATAACTTGAGGAGATTTCTGGCCATCATCAAAGCATATTGGACCAGCTCAACTGACGGTAGCAGGAGTGCAGGATGGCAGCTGTTCATATCACAGCAGACCAGGAAGACAGGCAGGAACCAGGGGCTGAGGATAATCTTCAGAGGCCCACAGGCCGACTTCTACCAGCTGGCCTCACTTCCTACAGGTCTCACAGTCCCCTCAAACAGCATTACCGGATAAAGAACACATAATACAAAAGATGAGATGTAAACCAAAACACTTGGTCTCTGCTAAACTCCTATAACATGCCAACTTGTTCTCGTGACAAATATTTTCTTTTCAAGGCTGAGGATCAAATCCAGGGCCCGAAGATGCTAGGCAAACACTCTACAAACTATACTATATCCCAAGCTCCCACAATCTTATTCTCAAGAAAGGAAGAGTCGGCTCCATATAGCAGAGTAAGAAACGGGGGTCAAAGAGATGTGATTGATCCAAGGTCAAATAGAATTCAGTAGCCCTGACATTTGAAGCCAGGGTTACTGGCTTGGGCTGCAACAATGGTCACATCATTCCACAGACCCTTCTTCCAGACAGTGTGCCCAAAGAATCTCCACCTGTCATTCAGCTGTTACCCTCAATCCCAGGCATTCAATACAGAATATAAAAATGACCCTGTGCAATCCACCTACCCATAAAGGGCAACCTACATGGGATTCTGAGAATTTTTAAAGGGCAGGAGAAGGAAAGAGTTCTCCAAATTGTTTGATGTGCGTGAATGCATAAGCCATGGGGTATGCCCATCTGTCCACCGCTATGCTTGTGTAGCTGACCACTGACTGCCAGGTGTCATGCCAGCCGGCATGGATTAGCTAGTGTAAAACAAGTTCAATGTAATTAATTATTCAAATTGGAGCCTTTAGTGTTTAATAACACTAACAGGACACTATGAGGTTGGGACACTGAAACGATGAACCAGAGAGGAAGGACGAATGAGGTCATTAGTGAGCCTGATTCATGCTTGAATCAAGTGTTATACTCATTTTCCCAGCAGAGACTCTGTCAACTGGCCATTGTTATCATTGAAAAATTCATGTGCCTGAACACATATGGATTCGTGATCATGTGACCCACCACAGAGAAACCTCACACAGTCCCCTCTGTGAATACTGTCCTTTGCTGGTTCCAACCAGACCCATACATTCCAAATCTGCTGGCTAGACATGGTGGGGGCGGGGTACACTGCAGTTACCATGGCAGCCCCCAATGTCCCCCTTGAGAAGGGCCTCCATTTGCCCACACATACCCTCTGCTACAGGACCACAGCACATATATCACTCTAGCTTCCCAAGGGGGCTCCCAGACTGTCTGTGCTATTGATTGTTTTAGCAATTTACCAGGTAGGGAATTAGAGTTATGGGTTGGTAATTTCCTGTCTATGTCTTCCTTCGATTGCTGTGTTGCTTGGATGCCCTGATGGTGATACAAGAGCTGGGTATTTATCTGCAAGATTTGTCAAAACTCGCTAATTGTCAATACGACTCTAGCTGATGTTAAATACAAGATCAGTTGCCAAAAAAGCTCATTCTGGGAATAAATTAAAGATTCGCCTAGGTGGAAAGTAAAAAGGCTGGAGAAAGGCAGCTTGGCATTACTCTCCAAAGAGGCAGTAGGAGTGGGCACTACACTGCAAGGGAGACTATATGTAGCAAGCATGTGCCTTGCTCAACTCCATCCCCACTGCAGTGTGTCAGTTTACACCATAAAATCAGTCAATGTAGTCAACCAAAAACAGGCCAAAAAAACACAGTCCTCACAGGGAATGAATGCTAGCAATCACCTTATCACCATCATCCCCTGCTTCCTTCTCCTCTTTCACCCTTTTCTCTCCTTCTCCTCCTTCTAATTTGAGATAGGATCTTATTATGTAGCCCTAGCTAGTCTGGGACTTACTAGATAAACCAGGCTGGGCCTCAAACTCACAGAGATCTACGTGCCTCTGCCTCCCAAGTGCTGAGATTAATTAAATGCATGGTTTTATCATTTGCTCAATCTTGGATGATCTGAAATCTTTTGTTCCTGGGCTTGAATGATTTGCTGCTCCACGACAACCCTACTCCCAACTCATGGGTTAGTGAGAAAAATCACTAAGGTCCATTTAATTTCTTCAATGTTCCCATGCCCCAATGAAATATTAGCAAAGAGTCTAACCAAATTCACCTAAGAAATGGCTCTATACTGTCTTGAGTCTAAGTTTCATGACCTACCTTGTATTTCGAACCTTGTCAGGTCCCAATGAAACTCAAATGGCTAGCCGTGGTGCCTATTAGCATACCAAAACACATGCTGGCCCCCAAGCTCTCTCAGCAAGTACCTGGTTCACAGTCAGCCTGACTGGTACACTCCACACCCTACCCTAAACTTCTCCAGCCTAGGTCCCATCTTAGTCCCTCTCTCTCTCTCTCTCTCTCTCTCTCTCTCTCTCTCTCTGTTTTCTTGGTCCTTTTGGTCCTTGAATCCTCTCTTGGTCCACTGTAAGGAGCCGTCCCTGCATTCTCCATTACAAGATGGCGCCGGCATCCGGCGGACACCGAATGGTAAACAAGTTAGTGAGCAGGCGCTGGGTAACTTTCCATCCCTTGGTCTCTGCCTCTCCCGTGGCGTCATGTGGTCCGATGAGCTGCAGCCAGTCAGGGGGTGACACGTCCTAGGCGGCGGCTGCCAGCCTATATAAGGGATGGGTTTTTGGGTGTTTGGGGTCTCTGCTCTGTAAGCTTATGCTCTCCCTCTCAAGATGCATTAAAGCTTTACTGCAGAAGGATCCTGAGTGTGCCGCATCGTTCTTGCTGGCGAGATGGTAGCGAGGAACAGTCCACTTGCCCTTCTCTTTTCTCCTCCCCTGTCTCTTCTCATGGCATGATTCTGTCTGCTGGCCATGGTCAGTGTACAGTTTTCTCTCCCACCTCTGGATCCTTCCAGAAACCTCTAGCTGTTCTCTCATCTCTACAATAAAAAACCTTCTCCTCAACCATACCTTGGAGCAGTCATGTCCTCATTTCATTCAAACCTTACTTTCATTATTGAAATATTAGAAGCACAGTCAGACAGAAACTCAATCAGGATATGAAGTGTTTGTAAAGCTGTAGGTTATTCATAAAAGAGTGGTTCTTTGCCTTTCCAAGTATTTGGCTGGAACCTCCAGCTCACTCCTGCTTGATCCGGAAAGCCCATTTCTCTCTCTTCAAACCCCACCCTCTCAGAGGCACTCCAACAAAGGCCCCCAAAAGCCCAGTTCTGCATTCTTGGCAACTTCAGCGACTTCTCCCCTGAAGTTGCCAGGGGCCCAGGTCCCTGCCAAAAGTGTACCATACTTGGGCACAAACCCAGCTTATGGAGGACACATCATGCCCTTCACCCACAGGGTATCTAAGCTCCCTGCTTTAGTTCAGACACATGATTTCTTCTGCCTCTCCTCCGGCCTCGATCTCTGGTACTGGAGGACTCCCCCAGGAGTTGCTTTGCTCAAAACAAGCCTGTTCTTTTACTTTTTCAAATTGGCTTGATCTGGCTTACTATATTAGCAGAGAAACTTACTATCAAGGTACAAAAAAAAATCTATTACCAAGAGCTAAGCGTTGTCCTTTGGGAGGAAAGACAGAATCTAAAATTCATATAAAAGTTATAGAGTTTGGTAGCAAGGCATATCTTCTGGAATAGTGAGAATGGCAGATGGAAAAACGGACCAAGAACGTGAAAAAAAGGAGTGAAATGATAGAAAGGACCAGAGTCAACACAGGACACACCGAGACCAAGTTCTCAGCCCAGAGGAAATTTGCCCCAGAGGGACAGAGGGTAGGGAATAAAAGACAAAGACAGGAGACAGAGGACAAGGGAGAAGGGAAGAGGCATTTGTCTCTGAGGGACAAAAGATTGCATCTGCATGGAGAGGAGACAGATGTGGCCCTAAGGCAAACAGCAGTTTATAAATTGAAAGGGAGAACACCCCTACACCCACCACACCCACCCCATGTTAGAATGAGTTTGTTTTGATTGGGCATGTTAATTAGGTGATCCAAAAGGGGACATTTGATTGCTGAACTTTAATATTTTGATAGCTGGACCTTGGTGGTCAGCGTTAGGTGGAAGAAGTAGCCAAATAGGGAATACACCTTGGTGGCCAGCTTTGGGAATGTAATCTAACGGGTTAGCTAGGAAGAGGGAATGGGGAAAGGGCAAGACCTGCCAGGCCATGTTTGCCATGATCAGGCCTGCTAGTGCCCTTCAATGACCCAAGACCAGTCTGTGCTCTTTATAATATTGTCAAGGACCAGATGTGATGTCAGCATCATGGAGGTAGCCGCATTGCAACAGGAAAGCTTTGTCACAACTCTGGGGTTACAGTCAGTCTGGGGTCTTGACCTCACTGCTTTCAGGACCCCTGAAAAGGTAATTTCACCCTGGTAGCAGTACATCGTGTTACAAAAACATGATGACCAGAAAGCAGTGCAGAAGACATGGGAAGAGGAGAAGCTAGTGTCACCAACCCCTTTAAGGACACACCTCCAGTGACCTAAGACCCGCCACTAGGCCCTGACTCTCTTATGTGTTCACCACCATCTCCCAATAGTACCACGATGATAAGGGCCAACTGTGGAAGACTGTCAAGATCTGAACTATAAGGCCACATTTACTTACAGAGTGCCTGCCATTTGTTAGGTGGAATTAAGAATCACCTCCAATCACACTAAATGTCTTGCCTTTGCACACAGTTTGATAAAAGTAGCCTTTGTGGAACTGTTGTGGGCTAAGGAAAAACACCAGAGCCCTTCTCCCAACCCCTATAAAGTACCTGCCCTCCCACACACACACACAACACCCCAACTGCCCTGCTGTCCTGCAGCCCACCTCCAGAGCCTTTGCTCCTCTATTGCTGTGGGTACCAGGCTGTCTCTTAGGGCCTTCTGTAATTAACCAGGAGTATATAAGACCCATATTTTGACTCATCTCACAGATTGATTTTCTAAAATTAATGTGTCAGCATGAAGGTGTTTAAAAAAAAAAACCTTAACTCAGCAGCAATTAATTGCAAAGCCTTTAAAGCTTAGCTTTCATTTCATAGGTCTTTAAGAGCCAGAAATGATATCAGTAGCTACTGAAATCAAGTTGTGTTTAATCCCTGACTAAAAAGGCAGCAATTGGCATGAGTGATCTTATTCCTAAGGCAGCATTTGTTAAACTTTTCCTAGCTGCTAACATTTCTTATACACAAACATATGAAAATCTATCGGGGCAAAATTGAGCTGGAATGGGCATTGGTCATAAGGAGTACAAATAGCCAAGATCTCTGAGTGCTTCTAGAATGTCAGCATACTGTTTCAGACAACACTTAGGTACAGGGCAGTTATTACGTCTACCAGGGGTTTCCTAGGAAAGCTAGGCCTCTGAAAATATGACCCTCGGAAAGCTGACTCCCAGACATGTGAAAGCTTCTCTGTCTACACAGAGAGGCCCAATTAGTAAGAAGTGAATTATTTTGAGCAACAGAAAGCACTTGATACCACTTCCGGGTCAGAGCCCAGGAGCATTATAACTGTCTGTAACCCCAAGATCTGACACCCTCACACAGACATACATGCAGGCAAAACACCAATGCACATAAAATAAAATAAAACATATTTTTTAAAAAAAACCCTGAAAGTCATAGAAAAGATGCCTGAGTCCAGAGGACTATCCTTGATCACCTAATATCATTTGGAGACTGACACCTGACAAAAAATGTCCCCTCCATGATCTCCTACCTGCCAGGTACCAAGGAGGCTCAAAGAGCTTTCTGTTCCCACTGACCCTCTCAAGTTGTCATTGTGCTAACTTTAATTTCATTTCTCTTTCTCTCTAACAAGTGAGGGGTGGGGACAGCCATTTTTTTGGGGGGTGAACAGTCACTCTTTATGATTGACCATTTTTCTGAGGCTGCTTTTTCCCCTTGAGCTCACACACCTAAACTCCCTTGGCCTCATATATTTTATTTTATTTTATTTTATTTTATTAGATACGCACCATCATAAATCAATGTGATTTCCTTTTCACCTAGACTAGCAGGAATCACAGCACCCACTGCTTGTCTTCAATGTGATATAGCTCACAATAGCCCACATTTTCTATCATCTTTGTCTTGCTTTGTCTACTGTCTCATGCTCATGACTTTCTAGAAGAGCTCAGGGATCTTGAATAGTCTCTTAATTACTCCTTATGATCAATGCCCATTCCAACTAAATAATTACACAATAGTAGCCTTTGTTCTTCCATTTTTCCATGGATATAATCTTTACAGCAAGTCACGAGAGAGGGGGAAGGGAGAGAGAGAGGCGGGGGAGGGGGGGACTGGACAATGTTTATAGAGAACAAAATTACCTTTAAATCAATGATTTTCCGGTTTGGAATAGCCAGTCTCTGAGACCTCCCCATGCGGACACTCTAATTGAGAAATGTGGATTTAGGGGTGGCGCTCTTCAGTGAGGTGATTAACATGGCACATCAAAGGCCCTGAAACCTCCACACCAAAACCCTCTGGCTCACTGTGAATCAAGCTGCCTCCACCTGCCGAGGAGAGTTCTCCATCTTTAAAATAACAACAGTTATTTTAACTGTAACGCTCTTCTCCATTACACTCTTGTTATGACGATCAATGGGAAGCATCCATGAGGTGTTTGAACTCCTTGGGGGACAGGGTTCTGTATCTGTAATTATCTTTATTGACAGTGACAAGGAGCTGTGTTGGACTTTTCATGGTACAATTCGTTGTCCTCCTGCCTGTTCCCGCTTCTCGGGGGTGACTAGAGTAGGTGATAGATTCCACACACTGGCTTTGTCCTGCTGCCAGAAGGCATGCTTAACCTTAGCTCCAATAAGTGACCAAAGCTCCATACAAATGAGGAACAAGGCTGGGAAGAGCACACCATCGCCATGGCCAGAAAAGAAATTCCTGATCTTGTGAGGGTCTCTCGTGGGTAGGCACGCAGCGGCTCTGATCTCAAGGCAGCCATAGCTGTGTCGTTCCCAGGGGATATCATTCTACAGCATCGCAGCATAGGAAGTGCAGGCCTCAGATCACTGGAGCTATTCTGCAGGAAGATAATCCCTTCCCTGGTTAGCAGTGCTTGCCTGGGATTTTCTTCTTTATGCTGTCAAAACTAAATGATGTGCCCATCACCTTTGAAGACTGTTTATCCTCAAAGCTTATATTATCTAAAGGAGAGGCCCAGAGTCCAGTGCATCACCCTTTACTCTGCCTCCTGCAGCAGCTACCCTCCTTCCTTTTATATGATGGCCAAGGCTCATTTTCACAGGCAAATCCCTCTCCTGGGAGATTCAGAGGTTCCCTGACCTGAAGCACTGCCCTTTGCAAACCACAGGCTTTTATGTCTGAATTTTTTAAATACACCCTTGTAATGCTGTTTCCTCAGAATTAAAATATTTGGTTAAGGCTGAGGAGAAAAACAAAAGAAGTCTCTGGAAGCTACTGAAATGCAAAAGGTTCACAACCCCCCTTCCTAAGGTCATCTAAGCAGTTGCAGTGCTGGGGTAAGAAACCCTTCTACTGGCTAAGCTGTGTGAAGTCCTGCAGGAGCTCCAGGAGTCATCGCCCAGGCTGGGCTTTTCAGTAGTACAGCTGCCCTTTGCTCATCACGTTCCTGTAACCCATCACCCACACTGCTGTAAGTCACCCAAACACACAGGTTCACCAAGCTACTTTGGGTGGAGTAGTTTCTCTGGTTTATCGTCAGTACCTGACCTGGCGATGCCCTATCTGGGTTAAAGACACTTTTGATCACATCTCCCCAGGGCGTCTACAAAGCACATACCTTCTGAGTCCTTCTCCAGCCCCTTGGGTCAGACTATTTTCTCTCAAGTTTTTCCAGACATCAAAAAACATGACAAGTCCTGAACTCAGATGCCAGTCACTCAATTCCAGAGAAAGCGCTTTTGTCTGCAGCTGTAAAGGGTCTGAGCGCAACTCATGGTGATGTCAGCAGTGTTGACAGAGTAGCAGTGAAGGACCAAAAACTTCAAGAACAAAATGAGATGAGATAATTTCTAAGTTGGGTCGGGAGAAACTGAAAAGCTAAAGTCAAAAAAAAAGCGAAAAGGAAAAAATACCCCCCCCCCACACACACACACAGCTTCAAGATTTATCTGGCTACACAAGCAATGTATATGGTACTTAACATCAATGAATGCCAGAAAAGGCAATTTCAGAATATCTGAAACTCTACTGCAAATTTGGGTTAACACTTGGAGAGGAAGGGAACAGAGAGTGACAAATGTACTTGGAGCCTTGAAGACTCATTTTTTTTGGCTAAATTGCTGGTTTGAGACAGCTCATAGGCTCTGTGAGAACATGAACTGCAGACTTGTCACTTTCCGCTCTGCGCTAATACAAGCTGAGTGATATTCCATGTCTGCCCGCCCCAATCAGCAGTCAGGCTCCCGTTCTCGGGAGACTAGTGAAGAACTGTCATCAGTGCTGTTTGACTGGGTGATGGCGGATTGACTGTTACAGGCAAGCGGCACTTCGTGCACAAAGTATGAGTCGTGCTAACAGAGAACGGCATCCGGTTGATTGAAGGCCCCTCAAGCCCAGCGTGGGCCTAATAAGCTGCTGCGCTCAGTTGATTCTGTGCCTGGCCTGTGCTCAAGAACCACTGCCTTCTCTCCCCCAGGGCCAGACTCATTTCAACTCAACTTTTAAATTGGAGCACACCCCCAACATTCTCCCAAAGACTTGGAGAGAAAGCTAAGACTGCAGGCCTTTGGACTCCAGGATAGGGAGTCACTATTGTCCTGCTTTCTTAGGGATGATCCTGCTACTACAGCCATACCTTTACTGAATGTGCCTGGTCCCAGAAGCTAAGCAGGGATGGGAGAAATGGTACAACCAAGAAATGATTAAGTCCTAGTCTTTGGTTGTTGGTGTTTTATTTTTGTTTTGGTTTTTTTTTGTTGTTGTTTTTTGCTTTTGAGACAGGGTCTCATGTCCTCAAATAAATTATGTACCCAAAAATGACCTTGAATTTCTGCTTTTTCTGCCTCTACCTGCTGAGTGTGGGATTACAGGATGCCCTACAGAACTGCCCTTGTCCCGGTCGGTCTCCTTCCTCCCTCCCACTGTCTATGCCAGGTGCCAATGATGGTTCTCCCTACTTTAGCTACCATTGTCAATCACCATGACTCTACTGCCAGGGGGGACTCTGTGGCTTCCAGAGCCCTTTTGTCTCTGAATTTCCAATGTCAACTTTCCCCTTGGATTATGTAAAAACACGTAACCACTGTGACAGTCCCATCACACCTGCCCTGAGATGGAGAGGCCATGCCAGGCTACCTTGCCCCCCCCCCCCCCCCCGCCCAGGGTCTCCTGTGTTTGTTACTATCAGAGACTGACCAGGATGGTGTGGCCCACAAGGAAGGAAATTGGCCTAGGAGGATCTTCAAGGCTAACTGTTCCAAACCTCAGGAGAGCTTCTCCCAGCCCACTTCTCAAAATTTGGTTTTGTTGTGTCATATACTATTTGGTTATGGTGTTAGCATTTTCTTCTCACTAAAACAAACAAACAAACAAAAAAAAACACTGGATATGGTGGTCTACACTTTTAATCCCAGCAGTTGGAGAGCAGAGGCAGAGGCAGGTGGATCTCTGTGAGTTCCAGGCCAGACAGGACTACATAATGAAACTGTTTCCCAATAATAATAATATAAATAATAATAATTATCTCTTTTTACCATCTTGGAGCCTATGGAGGCCTACTAAGAGCAAAACATCTGGAAGAAAAATCCATCTGGAGGTCTATGGGGCAAAGCCATTTTTGCTGGCTATTAATGGGGTCTCTAGAACCAAATGGAGCACATGCTCTTCTCTGTATACCTGCATGCATGCATGCGTGTGTGTGGGGGGGGGTGTGCATACATATGTGTGTGGGAGGTACATATGTATGTGTGTAGAGACCAGAGGAAAACCTCCAGTTCCTCAGGAGCCATCCACCTTGAGGATCTCTTACTGGCCTGAAGCTCCCCAAAGAAGGCAAGGCTGGCTGTCAGGGTGCCCCAGGCATCCTCCTACCTGCACCTTCCAATTCTGGATTATAAACACGTGCCACTGTGCCCACTTTCTTTTCATATGGGTGCCAGAAGTCAAACTCAGGTCCTCAAACTTTCAAGGCAACACTTTATCTTGTTAAAACTAAAATGTTTATTCTTGGCGTGTGCCTGTGTACACAAAGCAAACAACCAAATGGTAAGGCCTGGCAGCCGATGAAACGAAGCCAGAGTGATCTGAAGAAAAGATAGCCATACCCATGGAAATAGCCACATGCATGACTCCCACTAGGTTCCAAAACACCCTTCCAGCTAAGGCCACTGGACACAGATTCCACTGGACCCTACTCCTCCAGGATTTAGACCAATTAAACATAAATAAATAAAAAGGAGACCCTAAAGGCAGGGAAAACACTAAACAAGTCCTCAAAAGGGTTACCTCTCTGCATCCTTGAACTGTGTCTAACTTAAGTAGCTCTAAATCCAAGCTCGTTGTGTTGTCTCTGACCCTTATCTCTGGTCTGTGGAAGGTGGATAAAAGCAGCCTGCATCCTTTCTTGGACTCCCGCAATGTCTGCGTTAACATCTACAAAACGGAACCTTTGTCTGTGTGCCACGGTCTGGTACTTAGGATGCCCCAGAGTTCATTCTTGCCACACCACTGAGAATCATATTTATTATTGAAACTAAGTTAACTTCAAAATTCATTGACACCACAGCATGTTATCAATTGGCGATGGTGCTTTTTCTTGGTGTTTTGTTTTTATTTTTTTCTAATATATTCTGGGATATAAGAGCTGGAAGATGGAGGGGGCCATAGAATACTGTTTTCTGGGTTTTCAGGGCTGTTGTACACATGAATTCCCAGTAGCTGTGGTTACACACATAAGACCTGCACAAGAGCCGGCCAGTTGATGAAATTAATGTATAGGTAAATTTAATGCATAGGTAAACTAAAGATTGACTGAGGTCAGTATCAATGAGTCTGTATACTGATTCCACTGAAACATGGCACAATGTTAAAACATGCAGGAGAAAGATAAAGACTGTGTGAGATGCATAGTACACAAACCACAGGCACACTCTCCTGCCATTTCTTTTTATCATATATCCCAGTCCTGAGTTGTCTGAGGCTAAGAGCAATTTCCCTCCAGATAGATTCTGTTGGTCTTTATGGCAGGGCATGCTAAATGCCAAAGGGCCAAAGATTTACTGGAACATTGTACTGTGGCTCATCTAACTCGTGCTGCCCACATGCACTGCCTCAATGGGGAGTTTCAGGTAGACATTCTCTGGCACTCCTTTTTTAGAACTGCTATGCTGCTCAGTGACTTGCCAGTGATTCCCCACTTAGAAACAGAATGACCAATCAAGAGTGCTTTTCTGCAGAGAAAAAAGAAATCTCACAACCTGTGAGGTTTCACAGGCCTCACAGAGCCTCCTACAGTCTGTGGATAATGACAGCAAGAGCTCATCACAAGTCCCCACTGCCACCGTGGGTGTGCTGTGTCAAAGACAAGAGCAGGTCAACACAGAGATGTCAGTTGGAGCAGTGAAATGGATAGCCTTTCTGTATTTAAATGTGCTGACCACAAGAAAATGGCCATGCCCTTCCCGCTTCTGTTCTACCTTCAGAAACAAGCTAGGGAAAAGATTCAAACAGAAAATTAACCTTTCTCAGCAGGCACAGCCCTGGTCCCCATCAACACCAGCCCCTGAGTTCACAGTCCAGAGCCCACAATGGAAGGTGAGAACTCACTCATGAAAGTTGCTTTCTGTCCTCTGCACACACACACACACACACACACACACACACACACAAACAAACACACACACTCACACTCATGCACACACACTCCAATCATGCACATGCATACAAGACCACAAGAAAATAAAAGTTAAAATAATTTGAAGTTGTATCTCTGTTTCCTCTCATATGATAACACACACTCATTACTAGTGAACGGGAGGTCTCTAGCTGCTACTATTTACTAACACGGACTGGCCTTACTTCTCTTTGCCGGTTTCTATTCTGGAATTCTTCCTCTTCTTGTGCCTTGGCCAAGCTCCTAAGAGTACTCTATATGTAGGTTTGCACGTGTTGACAAATGCCCTTCATACTTTCTCTTCGTTACCTGCCAAGTGTGTCTCTTTCCTCTTATGGGTTCTAGATTTTCAGTCTTAAGAAAATTCTACCAAAATCCTAGACTATATTTACAGTTCCTCAAATTCCTTTTATGACTTTATTCTTCTTTTATATTAATGTATTGGTCCATCAGGAACTTTATTCTAGACTATGAGTTAAAAATCAACTTCATTTTCCTCAGGTGCATCTTTAAGCAAACCAGGATCCTCCTGGTGTCTAGAATCCCTTATAAGTCTCTATTCTTCCTTATAATCCTTAATCCACACTGGTTTGATTACAGTGGCTTTGGAGTATGTTCTGAAGTCTAGAATTAAAAGACTCTCTCCCTGAGTTGCTTGTTGTGTCGATTAAAGTCTCTTTATTCAAGAGAACACCAGGGCACAACACAGGCCAGAGCGAGGTTATAGAACCCAGCAAGCACGGCAGGAACAAAAAGCGGCTCGGGTCTCCCTACAATAAGAAGGTGTTCAAGTTAAGACACTTTTTCCACACGACTTTCAGACTTAGCTAGAATAGACATAGGATGTGCCATAGCAGATTATTGTATCTTCTTGTATTTCACCTTTATGATCGTTAGTTTTGGATATTTTGCACTATTAAGTTTTAATCCTCTTTTAGACTAAAAGGGGAATTGTAGGGAGACACCCTAGCCCTGCCCTGGGACAGGTACCAGGTGGACCCGGGACTCGCCCATAAGGGCGTGGTGTAGGAAAGCCAAGGTGACATAAGGGAGGTTCTTAAAGACGGCTCGTGGAGCCGCTTTAAGACCGAGCCACTTTTTGTTCTGGCCGCGCTTGCTGGGTTCTATAACCTCGCTCTGGCCTGTGTTGTGCCCTGGTGTTCTCTTGAATAAAGAGACTTTAATCGACACAGCTTGTATTTTTCAGCAGCCTGAGATACAATGATTCTCACAAATAACTTTGAAGATCATATTACTCAATTCAAAACCATCAAAATAACCAATCTGATACTTTTAGGTTTTTCTCTGAAATTTCAATAAATTAATATTATCTTGGGGGATTGATTGTTTAAGGCAGTCGTGATTTCTCTTAAAGGACCATGGCTTCATTCTTAATTTATCCAGTTTTTCTTTATTATATGAGCTTCATTCTATTAGAATTTTGTAGTAGGGTTCTCTAGAGAAACAGAACTTATAGAATGAATATATTATATATAATAAATATATATAATCTATTATATAGCTCAATTATATAACATGTAAAACATGGATGTGTGTATACACATATATACATACATACATACATACATACATACATACATACATACATATCTACATATATATGTGGGATTTATTGGAATTTCTTAGCAGCTGTAGTCAAGCTAATCCAACAGTGGCTGACTATAAACAGAAAGTCCCAGAATCCAGTAGTTGTTCAATCTACAAGACTAGATGTCTCAGCAACTCTCCAGTTTACATTAGAATCCTGAAGAAGTAAGCTCTAGCACCAGTGAAGAAATGGACTTACCAGTGAAGTGAGAGCAAGCAAGCAAAGAACAAAACCATCCTTCTCCCATGTTCTTATATAGACTTCCAGCAGAAGGTGTGGCCCACGTTAGAGGTGGATTTTCCCAACTCAGAAGATCAGGCCTGAAGGTGTGTCTTCCTACCTTAAAGATCCAGGTTAGACATGAAGGGATACACTCTGGCCCTGGACACATGGGGAAGGGCCCAGGCCCAGCACAGGAAGATTTGGTGGACTTTTCAGAACCCCTATTGAGGGCCCTACCTTGCCTGGGGAGTGGTGGGTGGATAGGGTGGGGGTAGGTTGGGGGTGGGGGAAGAGGGATGGGGATGAGGGGAGGGAGAGGGAGAAGGGATTTACATGTGAAACAAGCTTGTTCCCTAAATTGATTTAATAAAAAAAAAAAAAAATCCAGGTTAGTTAATCCCAACTTGGGAGGCAGAGGCAGGTGGATCTCTGTGAGTTCAAGGACAGCCTGGTGTATAAATTGAGTTCCAGGACAGCCAGGGCTGATACACAGAGAAACCCTGTCTTGAAAACTAAAATAATAAAATAATAATAATAATAATGATAATAATAATAATAAATTTTAAAATATCTAGATTAGAAGTAGATCTTCCCACTTCAAATTAAACAAAAATCCTTCACAGATGTGCCCTACATTTTGGGGGTTTTAGTTAATTCCAGATGTTGTCAAGTTGACAACCAAAAATAGCAACTCTCCCAAAGATGTGTAATAGTATTTACAGTTACAATTAATGAACATTTCAGCCTTGCCTAAGTATTACTGAAATGTATATAAGTTACTGGCCTGTGTTTAATTGGTATGAAAGCACTTAGCCAATTCTGTAATAGTTCTAGCATTTTTCTTTTTTTTTAACCAAAAACTCTTTCTGGGAAAATCATATATGGTAAGCAAAAAATAACACAGTTTTGTGGGTTTTGTTGCTTTTTTTGATGCGAATTCTGCTTTGAACCAATCAGCAATGGTGCTCAAGCAAAAACAGAGAAGCTGTTCATTTGGGGAGATGGCTGGCAAATGCCTGCATCCTCATTACCTCCTTGGATTAGTCTCCTCTGCAAAACTGGAAACAAACAACTGGGAAATTCTGAAGCCATGGCCAGCCACTTTCTACCAAGTAGCACAGAACTGATTTAGACACTGTAACCCAGCTCCCAGATTCCCAGCAGACTATCTCTGATCTCATTTCATTAACTCACAAAAGTACTAGTTCATGTTTTGTGCAGCTAATTCCAGGGTCTTGTTTTCTGCCATTCAATGGACTTTTTGACTAATTCTTTCTTGCCCTACTTTATTTTGTATCTCTATGGTTTTCATTTACTTTGTCTGTTTATCTTACTCTGTTCCCTCATGCCTTCAAGAAAACTATGGAACAATGATGGGGGATGTCCTTCTGTATATATATATATATTTCTCTTATATCTTGATGAATAAAACACTGATTGGCCAGTAGCCAGGCAGGGAGCATAGGCGGGGCAAGCAGACCAGGAGAATTCTAGGGGGAGGACGAAGCGAGTGAGCCACTAAGGATTCGCCATGTAGCCACCAGGAAGATAGGCTGTCTAGGCATTCTCTGGTAAGCCCTGACCATGTAGAAGTACATAGATTAATAGAAAGGGGTTAATAATTAAGATAGAGCTAGCCAATAAGAAACCTGAGCCATCGGTCAAACCGTTTATAATTAATGTAACATCTTTGTGTGTTTATTTGGAACTAAGGGACTTCGGGACCAGGCGGGACAGAAACTCCATCTACAGAATAATAACAGTAAGCAGGGGTCAACCTATGTACTTGTTGTTTGATTTGAATTAAAATATCTTTTGTGTTTTATTACTCATAATAAAATCTGCTGTTGGTTTCTGGTTATTGATCCTTGTCCTTGTGAAATAGCTTGGATGTAAGTCACGAAGGCTTAGTTGAAATTTAGACAGGTATTTAGGGGCTGACAATTACTACTGCTGATTGGCTGGTGCAACAATATTTGTCACTAAGTGGCCTAATCCTCTGGTTTGTTGCCTCACAGCTACAAAATGCTTGCTGCGGCTCCAGATACCACCATCACATTCAAGGTAGAAGGAAGAGAAAAAGAGATGACACTAACTCTACAGATCCCTTTTCTATGGATCAGACTGGGAAAAGCTTTATTAGGAAATCCACACAGACGTCAGGAAACACGAGTGACACTACAACCCTTATCTTAAAGAAAACAATAACCAGATGATAACAGACTCAGACAGGTCTAGAAAGATCACTAAACCCACAGTATCTACCAGGATTCTCCACCAGTCACACTCATTTCCCTGAGAATGGCTGTGATTCTGTTGGAGACAGTCACCATGATTTTATACGATCACCTTCTCTTTATTGATGGAATAAATTGTGTTGATGTTGCCCTTGTGTTTTGAAAAATGTGTAAATCTTAATTGTGTATGTGTGGGTATGTGTCTATATATGAGTACATACACATAAATGCAGGGGCCCATTACCCCAATACTCAAGGAGTGGGGGCAAAAGGGTCCAAAGTCCAAGGTTATCTTTGGCTACACAGCTAATGTGAGGCTAGCCTAAGACCCTGCTTTAGCTAATAATAATGATAATTACCATTATTGCTATAATTATTATTATTATTACATAGAATTCAACAATGAACTTACTTGGTTTTTTTCCTCTTACAATTTCTTCCCTAGTAATTGATCTATTCATGTTTTCAATGGATTCAGTAAAGTTAGTAGATCAAATCTTGACTCCTTTTGAGTCAGTTGTTACACTTCCCAGTTAGTAATCTAGGACATGTTCTCATATTCTCTCCACCTCCCCCCTCCTGTCCCCCCTCCTTCGCCCTTCCCTCTTGAACATTAATCAGCCTTGCTTGCTAGTAATGTGTCTTTATTTTTATTGATCTTTTCAAAGAAACAATTCTGTGTGCCTTTCACACCTCTTGTTCTAGACTGTCTTATTATTGCCTATTGAGTTTCCTTAACCTAACGGAAAAAAAACAAACTTTATTTTCCTCTATCTTCTTTAGCAGCAAAGGTACAAAGGCCTGGCTCAGCAGGTAAAGGCATTTCTGACCAAGCCTGTGGGGATCTAGTCAATCCCTGGATCCACGTGCTGGGAGGAGAGAACCAACTCCCATGGATGATTGACTTCTGACCTCCACACATACACACAAAGTACAATGTTTTCTCTCTCTCTCTCTCTCTCTCTCTCTCTCTCTCTCTCTCTCTCTCTCTCTCTCTCTCTACCTGACAAGCACTTGGGATGTAGAATCAAGAGAAGGATCAGAATTTCAAAACCATCCTCAGATACATAGCTAGCCTGGGCTACTGCCTGAAAAAGCCCCTGCCTGAAAAAGACTTGTTTTTCAAGTGGCCAAACCTGGGGAGAGAAAGCAATGATGAAGATACTTGTGCTTAAAATGTTAATATTACTGTGGACTGGGGTGATGGCTTGCTGGGTAAAACACTTGCCACACAAATATAAAAACCTGAGCTCAAATCCCAGAACCCAGGCAAGTCAGACATAACAGCACACACCTATAATCCCAATGCTTCTGTAACAAGGAGGGAGACAACTATGGAGATTCCCCAGACACTTGTGGAAGAGTTAGCCTGGCATACAACAAAGAGCAATAAAAAGACCCTGCCTCAAACAAGGTGAAAGGGTGAAGGCCAACACCTGACCTCTGACTTCCATATGTATACCATGGCACATACATGCACCTATGTGCACTTACACACAAATCACACACACAAAAGTAAAATAAAAATAAAATGGTAATACTATTGAACTGTTCTCTGAGAGGGGGACGTCTAAAATCTCTATTTTCTTCAGATTATAATGGTTCCCTTATAGCCAAAAGCATGGTTCATTCCTTAGGTTCACAAACAAAAAGCAGGCTTGCTTTTGAAGGATGGGTTAGACAAATATGACGCTGATGGTTCTGTGTATATTCCTGTGTCCTCAGTCAGGCTTGTCTTTGTCTGCTGAGGCTCAAAGGGATCTAAAGCCATCCCTAACCTGACGACTTTCTTTGGACTTCTCTCTCCTGGGCTGTGCTCAGCAACTGCTGTGATTTCCACAATGGTGGCAGGATGTCTTGTTTAGCACTTCCACTTGACACCTCTTAGACCCCTCTTTGCTTACTGTCAGCCCTCCATCTGCCTTCGGCTCCTCTTTGTCTTTTCCTCTGTTGTCAACTTTCACCTCCTTCCGTGTGGTTTTATAACATCTGGGTCTTCTAGGCCAGGGCATTCCACAATGCTGTTACCCTCCTATCCCCCAGAGTTTGGATGGGGTGCTCTGCACTTTACGTCTCAGAACATTATTGGAATTTTCTTCAAAATCTCTCTTCAATTTCGACATTGATCACTCAATCGTTATGTCACATGTTCCTAACCTCCAGTCACTTCTAACAGCATGTGGACGAGGATGGCACCAACTGCTGGGACGGACACCCCTTCAAATCTATGGAGCCTGAGACCAGGTAAGCCGATTTCCCACATACACAGTCAGTGGGAGGCAGGAGCTCTACTGGACCACTTAGGAACTGCATGGTGAACAGCCTTCCCTCGCTAGTCCCTGGATTCCAAGGTCTGCTCCTTATGTAACTGGAGGATAGAGAAAGAAGGCAGGCAACCCCAGCTTGATGTGACTTATTTCTTACAGTGTTCTACCACACTGCATTGAAGATGAAGAAATTCAGGAAGTGGATTTGGTGAACTGTCTATCCTGCTCTCTCACTGACCATGTAGTCACGTGATAATGTCTCTTCAAGAAACACAACCTACTGCACCCAGCTCAAAGCCCAGAAATTCCCCAGTGACGGTGTGTGTGTGTGTGTGTGTGTGTGTGTGTGTGTGTGTGTGTGTGTGTGTGTGTGTGTAGCATCAGTGTCTCTAAGTGGCAATGACCTAAGAAGTTCAAGTTGAAGTTAACTCTTCTTCACACACATAGAGCAGTCACATCCACCCTGGAATGTCCAGCGGCAGAAGAACCCCAGTGAAAAGCTCCTTTAGGAAAAATAACTGGGATACACAGGGGCCACCGGTCCATGGAGCTTACACTGACCTGGGTAAGAGGGATGGTGAGGCTCAGCTGGGGTTGGGGAAGCTGCGGCAGATGCCTGGTTCTGGTCCCTGGTTGAGTTTCCTGTTCTGTTCTCTTGACCTCCAAGCCACTTCCTCAATGTCTCTGAAATGGCATGTGAAAAGTCATCCCCATGTTCTCCATGGGGCTGAAATTTAAACAGCAATGGTCATTTGAAGTACTTCTCAGGTTTGTGTAAAAGCCTAAGTGATAATGACTTTCCCAGCTTCACGTGGCCCCTAACTCTGTGCCCTTTTCTTCTGTCATTTGTCTGAATAGCCTGTGAGGAACTGAAGAGACGGCCTCAACCATGCCCTGAGCGGAGCAGTGTGCCCTCTCACCATCTGGTGATAGGATTTTAGGAACGCAAGAAGTGAACCCTGTATGAACAAACCTCTGAGGAGTTTGTCTCTGTCACCAGAGTCTCCTCAGCTGCCCCTGGAGTCTCTCCACTGGACACTCTTCTTCCCCCTTGCTATTCTGATATTTTTTTGTTTTCCTTCCTTTTCTTCAAACACTTTCTCTGAGCTTGGATTATATATTATTAAATAGTTATGCATTACATATATCTATATATATTAGCATATTCTTGCGAACATGTTTTCCATCCACCCGACATATATACCACATTTCCTTGGTTCGAGATTCCATTTCAAAAATGCACCATCATCTTATTTACCACTTCAGAAAAAAAGAAGAAAAAAAAAAAAACAGTTCCAATGAACTCATAATGTTCTGATAACCTGAAGCTTTATCTAATCATTATAGAAAGGGTTTTTCCCAAGCTTGCTCAGACATAAATTTTTATCTTGGTTTTGTGTATTAATAAAAAGGAGAATTGGATAAAATAAATTGGCTGACACACTTCTCTGGCTTCTTAATCTAGAGTCCAGATAATCTAAACTATTCATCCACTCAGAGCTAAAATGTCGTGTTTTCTCACACAGTATCATCCTCTGTCCTATTAAGAAAGGCCAAGGTGGAGGAGGAGGTTAGGGAGATGGTTCCGTGGTCAGAGAGCTGCCTCGACAGCACCAAGACTTCAGTTCTACTCTCCAGACCCCACAGACATGCCAGGTGGGTGTAGAGGCCTCAGGGAATAGTGTGGTAGCCTGATGGAGGGTATTGCCTGACATCAACCTTGGGCCCTCCATGCACATGTGCCCACATGCATGGAAACCCTCCATACATAACATGCCAACATGCATATACTCTATGCACACATGCACGCATGGCATAAACATAGACACACACCCAAGATAGATGGATGGATGGATGGATAGATAGATAGATAGATAGATAGATAGATAGATAGACCTAGGAAAATGATCAGACCACACATGCCCTCCCACTCATTCCCACCTCCTGGAACACAGCACCACTGTTCCAATGTAAAAAGGCACTCTGCCTATGTGAGTCCCTGGGGACAAGAGGACCAGGGCATTAAGCCTAAGGTGGCTTAGATAAACCCCCTTTACCTGACCTGACTAAGACAGCACAAAGACCATTCCAGCTTCTCTGGGAATCTATGTGGAACAGACAAGGCCAGCATAATTTAGACAGTGGTACCAGACCCCTCAGTTCAAATCCGTAATTCCCTTAACATTGGAAATTCCTCATGAGGGAAGATGAAGTGAGATCACAGAGGAGAGGTGTTCCACTCAGAGCCCTAGCCAATGAGGCCCGCAGTGACATGCACTGCTGTCCTGTCTCTCATCCCAACCAGCCTGCACTGGTGTGGTGTCATCTGCCGAATGTCAGTGGAGGGGCTGGCTTGAGTGCTCTTGGGTTGGGGAGAGCATCGGAAGGGCAGAGACTGCATCTTCTGGAGCAGAAAGAGGTGGTTATTTACTCTTACCTGTGTAAGTGCTTCCCTAATAAACACCTATTTATCATTTATCTTGGGTCTGGTGGACTCATTTAAACCCCACCTTCAGTGTTGTTCTTGACCACGTTCCTACAGTGCATTCCCCCAAGACATTCTACTTAAATGTCCCCAAGTTTCTGTTGACTATGAGGCTGCTGGCCACTTCTGCCCATGAAATTCAAGTGACAAAATGTATCTAAAGTGTTTAGGACAGTACCATACTTCTACTGCTCTGTCTCCATCCTTCCTTCTCACAGCGGCCCCATCCTGCCCATTTCTAGTGAGTAAAAAGAGAGAATGAAGACAGCAAGGGGTGAGAAGGGAAACAGGCAGTGAAAGGTGAGCTATGGGGGCTGGGGGAGAGTAGAGAATACTCCCTCCACCTCCATGGAGGGGACAGGGGAAAATACCCTGCAGCATTCCCTGGAAAACAGCATGATGGCCACAGAAATAGGATTTTGATTGGTAAGTTTGAGATCACACTGGTCCTGCAGACCTTAGCAGCAGATTCCAAATGTCTACCATGTTGCTGGATTATGGCGTCCTGGTTGCATTCTGTCCTCTCTGGAACACTTACATGAATGATTCTCACATTTCTGGGACAAATGAATGCAACTGGATGGACGTTGCCGCTAAGACTTGCAAACAAAAGTTCTCAATAATGAGACAGCCCGGCAGACTTGGCCCAGAAACAAGTCACACAGTCTTCAGTGGTGGCTCTTCCACAGGCTTAAGCTGCCATCTTGCCATCAAGATCTGAAGGCTTTAAAATGAAGTCTTAGTTTTCCCAAGAGGGTCAGTGTTCTCAGGATTTATGTTCAGCTTTAAAAGCCTCGTGTGAAAACAATTACCTTGGCTCCTGGGGCTTCTGCCCTTTCAGGAAAAAAAAAAAAAAAAAAAAAAAAACTGAGGCCAAAGCTTTGGGGAACCCCTGCTATCACAGAAATACCCAACAGATTAGTAGGCCCGGAAGAACATAGTCCCCGGCTATTATTCTGCTTCTCATCTTCCTTCTATCTTGTTAGCGTGGCTAGCAAAAGCTGAGCTGCTGAGAGACATTGTAATCTTCAGATAGAGAAATCAGTTCTCCCCCAAAAATCAATAAGCAGGGGTCTCAAACTGAAGCACAACACGAGACTTTGCTTTGTCTTAGGGAAGATAAGCTTCCCAGCTGCCATGCAAACAAGCATGGCTTTCATGGAACAGCTGCATGTCCCATGTGTGCCTGAAGTACTCAGAGAGGCTCCAGTAACACCTGTGTGAAATCGGTGGCGGCCTTGTGGGCAGGCACACACTTAGAGGGTCACTTCTCCAAGCATTCCCATCCGTGACCCTACCGCATGAACCCTTAATTAATTACAGTTGTCCTAATGTGAAAAATACTTCCCTAACAGAAGGGTGACCTGTTCTCATACATAGGCCAACCACAAATCAGTCAGAACTCCCTGAACACCACCAAAGAAGTGTTCAGTTTGTATCCACAATGAACTTCAAACATTGCATAATTTATACCTAGAATCTACTCTCATACATCTACTCAAATACCCAAGCTGACCTCCGCTCCCAACTGCATTAAAAAGGGACTATAAATCACCCATGTGCAAGCCCCCCATCACAGCCCAGCTCTCCCGAAGCCAGCAACTTTCTTCCTTTGATGAGTTCATCATCCCCTTGAATGGGTTATGAAAGCTGCTGGCATCTTGAGACAGTAATTCAAAGGCTCTTACATCGAGGTTCTTTGTCTGCACAGGAGAGCTAAGAGAGCATGGAGACAAATGGCACATCTCCGGTTCCACAGAACCTCACATTTATCCCTACATCGTGAGCACCACCCTCGGATCCTGCTGGCTCTCTGCAGCAGAACTGACGGAGCTCAGCTTTCATCCCCTTCAAACCTCATGCCCAAGGCCAGGCTGGGCTAACTGTAAGCTCACACTGACTTTGCATTAGGGCAAAGCTTTGCCTTGCACTGGAAGACAACACTATGTTTTCTCTGTTTTTGCCATGAGTATTTAAAACTACTCAGGGCTGGATATTATACAGCTCAGTGATAGAATGCTCACCTAACATGTACATAATCCTGGGTTCAATCTCTGGCACTGAAAGAACCTAAAGATTCTCAAACTGGTTGCACTGAGGCCAACAATAAGAAACTGTCACTCCAAATCCCTGTGTGTATGGAACACCAGATGCCCTGCAATGAACAGGTACCACAAAAAGATGTTTCTTCCAACTGCTCCCAAGGAGAGTTTTGAAAAAGATCCAAGAGGGGCTATGAGGAAGTCTTTCCATCAGCTGTCACCAACAGTGGGGCAGGTAGTTCAGGATTGCCCTTAGCAAATCTGATGTCCACCCAGGGATATAAGAGAAGACGCTGGGAAACTGACTAAGCTCACTATAGAACAGGGACCCCTCCACAAATCGGTGTCTGGAGAAAAATGTTCTTAGGGTACCATTGATCTGTCCTATTCAAGAGAAGCCATCAATGACCCTCAAAATGAAGAGTTTGGTTGAGGTCCTATCCCCACAGGCCCTAAGGGCCTTTATTATGATTGGTTCCTTGCAAATGTAGATATAACTTGTGAGTGTCTCAACTACAAGTCAAAATATTCATCTAAAATACAAACTACATCTCGGCCACCACAAGAGGCAGAATTAGTTATGTTCTGCTCCATAAGAGACAGAGATAGCCCAAAGCTACAGGCTCTCTCTCTCTCTCCCCCTTGCTCCACAGTGCATCTCCCTGGCTGCTGCTTTATTCTTCAGCAATTACTTTTTCCTTTGCATCTTCAGATGGGATCAAGGACTCTGAATGGTAGAGGCAAGTTAGCAGCACACTGACTTGATCAGTCTTCGTTCCTACAGTCCTGGATCAGGAAAACATCCCTGGCCTCCTGCCTACAGGACAATTCCTTATGGCCAACTTGAGATCCAGACCCCAAGATATATAAGGAGCCTTCCAAGGTCAAGGAGGTTCTTCTATTCATCGATGCAAGAGCCACCAAAAGAGTGGGAAAACATGCATTCAAGATACAAAAGGGAACGAAAGCATCTCAAGATGCTTCCCCACCTTTAGCATGTTTCACCCTCTGCGAGTCCTGAGATTTGATCATCAAAGCCAACTGCCCTTGGAAGAAGAATGGAGAAATAGAGAGGAGAATAAGAAGCAAGAAGCAATGGGGGCTGAGAAATGAGCTAAGTCAATAAGGGCTTTGCCTTGCAAGTATAAGGACCAGAACAAGATCCCTAGAGCCCACAGGAGAGGTGTGGGAGGGGAAGACATGCGTGGTAATCCCAGCACTTGGAAGGCAGAGGTGGATCCCTGGGGTTTGCTGACCAGCCAGCCTAGCCTATTTAGTGATCCCTTGGCCAGTGAGGGCCTTGTCTCAAAATATGGACAGTCGTCCTGAAAAATAACACCAAGGGCTGTCCTTTGCACTCTGCCGGAATATGCACACAAATACATTTGTACACACACATATGCATACAATAAATAAATTCATAGATGATAAATAAAATTGGCAGGGTATAAGGCATGAAGGCCAGTGAAAAGGACGATGGGTTAAAACCATGTCCTGCACCCCTTTCTTAAATGAAGATGAAATTGGGGCCTGCTGCATAAGAAGATAAAAACACACCTAGCAATTGCCAAGTGCTCCTTCAAAACCATTGTCTCCCAAAGGTGTTAAATCAGATTCCACATGAGTCCCTTTGCAGTCACCTGGAGCACCAGCAAGGCTTTATGAAAAGCCTTATCAGTCCACCCTCATCTGACTGTGAGCTTAAGAGGCAGGCAGGTGCAAGAAAGTAATAGATGGTATCGCTAGACCCTCCATTAGGCTCTGGGTTGGTTCTCTTATTGCCAGCAGCAGGCTAAGGAACAGACTTTAAATGAGAGACTTGGGGACTGATGGCTGGAGAGAACAAAGTCTGCTTTGGGAAAGGGGCAGACGGGACAGACAGCAGAAAGAGAAGTGAGGTCACTTCCGAGGCTGTCCTGACTGGGAGTCAGCAAACAGTGACCCAGCTTGGGTGCCTGGAAATCTGAAGCCAAGCCTTCTGAAGTAACAGAATGGGTCTGGGGCTGTAGCTAATTTGGGAAAGTGCATACCTAGAATCATCCAATCCCAGCACTGTATAAACCAGGCATGGTGGTGCCCACCTATAAAGCTGGCTACATAAAGAGTTCAAAGGCAGCCTTGTCAAAAACAAGCAGAAATGAGAAAAAATAACTGTGAATCCCAGAAATAACTCTCTTTGGCATCCTGAATTTGTCTGCCTTTATCTATGGCCATTCATGGGTCCTTCTCTTTGGGTTTGAAAATAGTTCTGACTGAAACCAACACTGAGAAGAAAACAAAGTCAGCCTGCACATTTAACACTTCTAAAACTGAGGGCTGCCCCTAGCACCTCTGCGAATCCATCTTAACTGTAAGTGCTCTTCTGAGCTTGAAGTCCAACTAATGCCTTTTAAATTTTTCATTCTAAGTTCCTAAATTTGAATAAGATTTATTAATGGAAAAATATAATATCTGTGTATCAAAGGAGCTGTATTTTTATCCCCTATGTTAACTACCGCTAAAGTGACTGTTTCCCCAGTTTTCTGGAGATGATGCTAATGTGTGCCCATTGTCTGTACATATTCATCTTATCTTCCCTCTTTCTGACTCAAAAGCTCCAGTCTGGATGACAAATAGCACTTACCCTATCTATGGACCACACACAGAGTCTCCTTCCTCTCCAGTTTCCCTTCTCCTAATCACCAGCTGCCTCTTCTAGACCTTTCCACTGCCATCGCACTACAGGCCATTAATAATTTATTCTTTATATCTCACTTCCAAAAGAGATTTAAATGGTTTAGTATGCAGTTACTTGACAATGTTTACTGGAAGCTTAAAAGTTTCCAGGAGCCAGCCAAGATGGCCGGGGCTTGTAATCCCAGCACTTAGGAGGCTGAGGCAGGAGGATCTCAAGTTCAAGTAGCCTGGGTTATACAGGAAGACCCTGTCTCAAATAAATAAATAGTTAATGTTAATACTACATGCACACACACACACACACACACACACACACACACACAAATAAGCCTTTAGACAGTGAAAAGTCATCAAGGCAAAATTAATGAATTAGAGACCATGAATAAGACCATAATTATAATAACTTTACCTTTGACCTTTTTGATACTGACACCAAAAATTATAAGGTGTATATATAACCTTAGTCATGTTGCCTAAAGGCATGTGGCTTTGAAACAAAAGATGACTTTTGTCTTTGCACTAGTCACTCCAGAGAAACTTAGTCATGAACTCGGCAAATATATACTGAGTGCCCACTGAGTCCCAGGCACTGTTCTACATGCCAGGACACAAAAGAGCAGACACAACAAACGCCCCTGTCCTTTGACCTAGCCTCCAATAAGGTGAGACAGACCCAAATTAATTATAGACTGTGTCATGGTGTGATACGTGCCATGAGCTCAGAGAGGGGATGCAGTTTTAAGGTGGCATTTAAGGACACATGTGAAGAGGAAGGAGCCATGGGATTTCTTGGGAAGAGTCTCCCAGGCTCAAACAAGCAGATAGATTCACACATGAGACTGGAGCACTTCTGATGGCATAGGGCAGTGAGAGAGGCCAAGTCAAGAATGAGGCAGGGAGGATTCAAAAGCAGGCAGGGGACGGACATCCAGAAGAGAAGCGAGGTCAGTTTCTAGGCTGTCCTGACTGGGGGTCAGCAAACAGTGACCAAACTTGGGTGTCTGGAAATCTGAGGCTAAGCTTTCTGAAGTCACACAACGGGGAGGAGATTGTAGCGAGAAACCAGCACAGGAACCTTGAGGTTTATCTTCCCAAGAAGAACAACAACTGTGGGAAGTATGACTTGACATGTTTTAAAGAGTTGCTCTCCGATGGTTATAGATGGAGAGAATTAGAAGATCAATTAAGAATCTGGTGAAATCTTCCAGAGAAGGCAGGAAGTGGGAAGAAAATGTTGGGCTTCTGGGTGTACGTTTGGGTTGAGGAAGTACCATTTGGAAGCTCACCGCATGCGGGTGGGAGGAGGGTATCTAAGGTGTCTCTCTCTAAGTGCTGGCCTGAGCAGTGGAGCAGCAGTTTAACAAATGACAGAAACCAGAGAAAGGGTAACACGCGTTGCCTATTCCTTCTAGACAGCCAGGGAGAAAGGCCACTCAAGCAGATGGCCATAGACAGGTAAATGGTGGCCTTAATTATGAAAACATTTGTTTCATCATCATTTTCCTATCAGCCTGCAATAAAAACAAAGAGAATAGCTTTCCATGAGAGCTGGGCAGAAGCGTGTCTAGAAGCAGCCACGTGGTGTAGGAAACATCCAAAAAGATGTTTCATTCAGGAACCTAAGGGGACAGTTTAGTGAAGCCAGAGGGGCAGACAGCTTACACGGACCTCTGGCTGCCTCTCTACTTCTCCCCACTATGATCCCAGGCTTGGATTTGGCAAGAAGGACACTGCCATTGCTTTTCTTCTCTGGGGCAGGTGGGCTGACTATCACTACAAAAGGAAGGGCTCGATAAATTCCCACCTTACTTGGAGACAGGTCACTAGGACACTTCAAAGACCTACCTGAATCCTTTCATTAAAAGGAGCCATGAAGGGGCTAGAGAAATGGCCCAATGGTTAAGAGGGCTTGCTGCTGTTGCAGATAACCCTGGCTCAGTTCCCAGTGCCCACATCCAGTAGCTTACCACCTGTCACTCCAGTTCCAAAGGACCCCAATGCACTCTGGCCTCCTCAGACACCTGCACGCATGTAACATACATCAACTCACACACTAAAAATACTAATTCTTTTAAAAGGAGCCGTGAAAGCCTCAAATGACAGATGAATCCAAGCTGAATTGCCAGATGGCAAGCTAGTGTTTAGCAATAATTCAGAATTGTACCAGTTAAGACTTGCACCTCAGACAGTGACTTATTTGGGCAGGCGTGAGTTAATCCCCTCCTCCAGACATAAATAAGAGTCTGCCCATGCCTGCCAGCCTAGAGAATACAAGGAGTATGCCATTGTCAGAAATGTAGCAGAACTATCAAAAGAACCTATCAGCAACAAAATAGGGAAACATATCACTCTTCAGCTGTGTGTCCTAGGACTGTAAAAATACAACCTTTTGAAACATCTTAAAACCTCAGTCTGTATTCCCAACACCCCCTGATATAATAAAGGTACATAGCAAGTGCTTGTTTTTTTAAAATCCACAAAGGAATGATCCCGTCAACATAAAACATTAAAAATCAAAACCTATGGGTATCATCTTGTGGAAGACTTTACTGTAACTATGTCCCAGATTCCAGACACCAGGCAGTCAGCAAACCCTGAAACAGACCCTGAAGTGAGGGCTAAGGGCACTGCTTACAGTGACACACTTGGGGACTTTTCTTGAAGCTATGTGTGCACAGTGAGCATTAGATTCCTGTAAGAGCAATAGAGATGAAAGGCCTATAATCATTTTCCCGGACCAGCCGTTGGCACTGCCCTTGAGTATAACTGACGAGTGTAGACGCCCAAGGCAGTCTAGTTCTCCACTCTCCCCAGCCAAACAGAAAGAGGGGCTGAGATCCCAAGAACTCTTAGTACATAGATTGCGCCCTTTGTCTTCTGGCTTTTTGATCCCCAACCCTCAAGATCCCGGTTTGAATTTTTCCGATTCTGTTTTTCTTCCATCTAGTCCATCTCTTGGTGTAGAAATGATCACTTGATTACTTTCCATTTGCCGGTATCCATGTGAGTCTGCGTCCGTTTCTCCCAGCAGATTCTCTTTTTGGTTGTTCGCAGCTCTTTCCAAGAGTCTGGCCCAGGCCACCAGGAGACACTAAGAGCCAGGAGCACACGATAGGCACACAGTCCTCACAATTCTTTATTTGCAGATAGCGGCAGCTTGTACAGTTTGGTAGATCCTTAGAAAGGAAAACAAAGAATTTTAATTACAGAGTTAAGCGCAAACACAATTGTTTATTTAGAATGGAAAACCACACCAAGTTATCACACTTCAAGTACCCGGCTCTCTTTCTTAAGAAAATTCTTTGTAAATACCAGAACTGCCTGCCCCTGTACACAAATAGATTACAGCCTCACCTCCCTGTGCAACCCAGCTCGACCTATACAACTCCAGCAGCCAGCCGGTCCATTCACAGAGTCACAGTCTGTGACTTTCACCATTGGTGACCCCTGCCCCTTGACTCCAGATCAGTCCCACCCATGTGGGCTTTTTTCCCTCGAGGCAACTTTTTGCCCCAGGAATGGCACCCAAAGGGGCAAAGGAGCGGGTAACATGTTAAGTGCTTAGAGATGTTGATCCTAGCAACCAGTTTTACCCAGGATGCCCTGGGAGGCACTCATGCCACCTTGTCTTTTTGCCTTAGCAGCCACGCTCCCGCCCACCTCCCTCTCTCTCATCTGGGAATGACAAGCAGAAGGTCCTAGAGTCCAAGATGTAGAATGCCTGAAACAGCAGAGTAGCGAAGATGCGTGTTCTGTCCCCATAGTAACAGAGAACAATCCAAAGGAGATCAGAAGGGGGCAGCTGGCTCGTGGACAGGATCATACTTGGGTAAGAGCTCTGGGCCTGGGTTCCAGCCTTTGGGCCTTGGAGAGGCAGAAGCCAGCGGGGAGAGGGTTTGGAGTGGCGCCGAGTCCAGGGGTAGCATCGAAGATACGAAGATGCTCCAAGTACCTGGACCTGTTTGTTGCTCTTTTCTTTTTCCTGGTCCTGCGCTGCCTTGACTAGACCTTTCTGTTCCCTTCCTTGACTCCATCCTTCCCTTTGTAAAGGGCGATGCCCTATGGGTGCTATACAAATAGAGGAGGAGCGGATCTGTCCACTCAGAGAACCCAGGTCCCAGGGGGAAAAATCCTCGATCTGAAACTCTAGTCTTGCCCAGACCTACCCTGTAACCCAAGGCAGGCCACTGTTTCCTTCCACCCCACCCGCACCGGGCCTCTCATTTCTGTAGGGTGGGAGGGAAACAGCAGCCCTACCCAGCCTGGGGAAGCCAGGAGAGGGAGCTGTGCCCAAGATTGGCTTTGACAAGTGTTTTGGGTCAACTGCAGGCTCAAAGTCACCCATCTTCAAATTCCAATACATTTGAAATCCTATGTTCGCAGCTCTTTCCAAGAGTCTGGCCCAGGCCACCAGGAGACACTAAGAGCCAGGAGCACATGATAGGCACACAGTCCTCACAATTCTTTATTTGCAGATAGCAGAAGGATTCCTAGGAGATATAATCTCAGCAGGGCACTGGATGTCTCTTCTAAAAACTGTAGTGATTGGTCCACGAGAGTTCAGAGGAACTTTGGGAAACTAGTGTTTGTCCCTGGCATGGAATGTGGTAGGGATCACAAAACTCACAAAAATAGAGAGACAGCTGCTGCCTTCTACCCAAGGTCCTACCAGAGAGCTAAATAAAAGGACTTATTATACACAGCCCAGGAAGAAGGTGGTAGTGGGACTTCCTGGATTCCTCAGAACACTGTAGGACTCCCCAGTCCATTACAGAAGTGAGGTTTCTTCCCTCGTTCCAGATAGGATTTCTAAACACCTGCTGCGAAAAGCCCAATGATCCCCAAGGGTGCTGTGGTCCACTCCACGTCTTCATCAACTCCCTTTTTACCGTCTGAGCCCATCACTCCATCCCTTGGCTTTTCCCCACTGGGGAAGTTAAGTGGATGAAACATCCAAACCATTTGTAGTCAGTCTTGCAGCTCATCAATTCAGTGCATACAAATTTCTGTTGATACCCCACAGTATGCCAGGCATTATGGTGGAATAGTGTCCCAGGAGTGAGGCAACAGACTCCAGGCCTGCAGAAGTCTGAGAGAAATCTCCACGTGAACCTGGATGCAAGAAGAGCCTGGAAGAGTGTCATGACCCGGCATGTCTCAGCCTTAACCCATGAGGTTTGGCCTGAGTCGGGGTGTGTGGACCTGGAAACTCCTAGCAACCCAGCGGTGATAAAGACCAAACACAGGCATCTTGTCATCTTTAGAGAGCTCTCAGTTCCATGTTGTAAAACTAGAGTCTTTTCTTTATTTACCATTTTTTGGGCTGTTTCTTAACCGTGCTTCCATGACCACGAGGAAACCATTTCTGTCCTTCTTCTCCTCTCTGCTCGATCGTACCTAACTCTCACTAGTTAGTTACTTACACCTCGCCCCTCCGCCCAGGTGCAGGTCTATTGGTGCTTGGGCCCATAGAGATGCAAACTAGGAGGCATTCCATACAGAGGCTATGCTAAACAATAGCACACTTGCTCGAATTAGCAATACAAATAGTGGGCCGGAGCTCCGGGTGCTCCTGTTTAGTGAAACTGGAGGCTGGATCTCAAAATATTCCATAACAGAACTATTTTGGTCCCCCACAGAAGAGCAGGCCTTGTGTATGCTGGGTGTGCAGGAAGACTGGTCATACAACCTAGCCCTTGCTTTGGAGTAGCAGTGTCATAGGATATATTTTCAAGCATGACTCATCTGAATGCCTGGCCTCTTACTACTAAACACTGGCCAGACTGATTCTTAGTACCAAATGATGTAGCATTAGTAATAGCCTGTGTTGTGGTTTAAATTTAAATGTGCCCCACTAGCTCATATGTTTGAACGCTTGGGTCCCAGCTGGCAGCACTGTTTTGGGAGCTACTTTGGGACATAGGATCACTAAAGGTTTTAATTGCCTCTGGTCCCAGTCTGTGTTCTCTGCTTCCTGCTCCAGACAGCATGTGAAGAGCCTGCTGTGGGGGGACTCTCTGTCATGCCTTCCTCACTGTGATGGACTAATCCCTCTGAAGCCATGAGCCAATATAAATCTTCCCTTAAGTTATTTCTGCCAAGTGTTTTGTCACAGCAATGAGGAAAGTGACTAAGTCATCCCCTTCTGGGCACATCAAGTCTGACAGGCAAGAGGCAGGAGGAGTTTTTAATTAACTGGTTTGTTTGATGTCCCCCAACTCCATTGAAAGGCATCCCACAATTACCTACCCAAACTTGAGGCTCCCATTGCACTGAGCCAGGGAGAAGCCCCACCTCCTGTCTCTCCAAATATATCCATTAGGAGGGCCCTGAGCAGAAAATACTTCACTCTTCCTGGATCTCAGCCAATGGTGTGGATCAAATCAGCCCTGGTTTGGTTATTTGGCCCATTCGCTCTCAGGAGGCACAGCTCAGACCATCTAGAAACACCTGCCTGTGTTCTTCCCACCAAAAGTGGGAGGCTGAGTCCATTCTGTTTTGCTACACAAACCCTCTTATGGGGATCAGTTTGAGTTGTCAACTTCCCTGGATTGAAAAGTACCTAGCGATGGTAATGTGCCCTTCTGTGTCTGCCTGTGAGAATGATCCCATGGAAGACCTGAATGTGAACCAGTGAAGTAAACAGGAAAAGCATGCCTTGAATGTGGGTGCCAGCATCCAGTAAACTGGAGGCCGACAGAACATGGAGCTGAAGGAGGTGAAGCCAGCTCTGCTCCCAGTGTGTGCACTTTTCTGCTGCAACTGTCTCCAGTGGACACCAGATTCCAGGGTCTTCAGCCTTTGAACGCAGACTCCTAGTATAGCGCCTGCAAAGGAGTGCTCTCTTCTGCTGCTGCTGCTTTTGGCTTCCTGGACTTACCATTAGTTTCTACGGCTCTCCAAATGCCCATCATGAAACCATTTGGCCTGTGATGGTGTAAGACCCCCCAGAAGCTCAGGCCTCCAGCATCTCAGCCCAGGACCATGGTCACCCCAATCACTGGGTGGAGTCGAAAGCTTGATGCAAACTGCACGAGGCTTTATTATAGTTGTTTAACGAGCTAACCCCATGTTAGCTCGGGCCTTCCATCCACCCACCATGGCGGATGGCTAGGAAAGACAGCTCGTTATAGGACGGCGTAAGGGGAGTGTCTAGGGGTACACACAGGCTCAGGATTGTGCCTCCAGGCTTGGAGGGCTTGCCCTGTGTTGATTGGTCAACTGGTTGTTATGGCCCATAGGCCCTCCCAGGGTGGTTGCTATGCTCTGCGTGTTATTGCTGTGCGCTTGTCCGTAAAGCACACCCAGAGCCGTAAAGCATAGCACCACCAGCTAACCTCTGATTGGTTCCTTGCCACGAGGCAAGCATCTGACTTCCTAGTGACTAGGACAAGGTCAGACAAGCACGCGTTCGGCTGTTATGGCTGCCGAAATGGGGAGCTGGTCCCTTCAATGGTGCACAGCCTTCTCATCCCATCTTATAATGATGTGTTACACGTGTGTGCCTGTCTATGTACAGACACATATACCTTCTGCTTCTCTGCTGAAACCTGATTTATACACTCTCTGAGTTCTGATGCAGAGCTCAGAATCTATGGCCTTCTGCATGGATGTCTTGGCCTTTTAGAAGAGGAAGGTGTTTGAACCACCTCAAGTCCAGAGCCTGTCCTCAACTCCAAATCCATAGATCTTTTGTCTTGTTTTGATACAGTCAATGGCAACTTTTTTGTCCTGCTTTCTGAGCTCTGCTAGGTATGTGGTCTACACTCACCCATGGCTGGGCACTCATTGTCCCAAGAAAAGGTAGCCCGTAAACCATATTCCTGAACACAATAGCAGTATTATTCACCCAAATCTCATTGTCTAAAGTCTACAACAGAAGGGATCACAGCCCTGATCAAACCAGCCTGTGCAGTCAGCTTTTTATAAGCAACATTGGGGAAAGGCTCAAGAACAGAACCCAGGGAAAACAAAGCACCTGGACCAGAACCAAGAAGTTTCCAGAACTTTCTATCTTCATGACTGCAAATATTTCTTTCTTCAGAAAGGGCTTACTGCCAAAAGGGTGTCCCTCAGTGAGCAAGGACACAGAATGATGGTTCTACCAAAGTCATTCATTCTCCATTCTTCACATTTCCAACTCCTACACTTTCAGATGCTGGTCCCACCCTGAGCTCTCCAACACACATAAGCCCAAGTGAGTCTCAAACTCACTGTGTAGCCACACATAACCTTCTGGGCCTTCACCTCTAGAGTATTAGAACTGCAGGCTTATGACAGAGTTTATGTAATCCTAGAGATCAAACTCAGGATATCATGCATGCTAGATGAACAAAATGCCAAAAGAGCTACATCCCAGCACAAGGATTGCTTTAAAATGACTTGAGTAATTAATGACACTCAAGAAGCTCATGAGCCATCCTGAACACAAAGTCCCCTTGCATTTGATTTTACCAGCCTTCCCAACTACTAAATGCTCATTTTCAGATTATAAAAGATCCATTCCTTTGTGACTCCACCCTCCCTACCCTCTCACTGGCCAACAGAATGGCTTGTGCCTCTCTAACCCACCCGGCACAAACTTAGACCCTTCAACCAAGTCAGCTGCTTCTGACTCTTTGGGGAATCTTGGTCAGGCAGAGAGAGGGAGGAGAAAAGGCTAGGTCACTGGGCAGTAGCAGCCTAGCCCCTGGGGCAGCCTCTGGCAAGCTTTTAACTGAGTAGGGACTGTACTTCCTAGATAGGCTCAGGCTCCAGAAGCCAGAACTGAGGCTGGTGTTCTGCTGGTTACCCAGTGTCTCCCTTTTGCAAATAATATAATTTCAATTTATGGTAGAATTTTTTTCATTCATTTTATAATTGTACTGTGCTGTATCTTAATTTATATTTAATAAACATAATAAGCTTAATAAGCAAGTGGCTTTCTTGGCATTTACCTGCAGGTGTGCCTTTGGTAATGATAGAATCCCAGCACCCAATACAATGTCTGACATGTGAAACACTTGCAGGAAATGTCTGTAGAAAGAGGAAATTAAGAGAGGGGTAAGGCTAGGAGTGAATCTGGCAGCTTATCATTTTCAGGATCGAGTTGTGTAAAGCCTAGTTTAACATACCAAATGATACATTCCCAACTCACAAGTTTTTGAGCAGCTTGGTGAGGCAAACCCAGCACGCTACTGTGTGATGCCAATTCCTGTGAATACCTATGTTGGGATCAAAAGGCAAACTTGAATGTAGGTCAGGAAGACAAAAGGAACAGAGTAAGAAAATAAAAGCTACGCCAAGTATCTACAGCTCAGTGCAAAGCATGTGTGCTGTGTGTGGCTGTGGAGCAGACCCAAGGCTGCTGGCTGCAAGCCCAAGGGAACAGTTAGAGGTAGAAAGCTATGCTGTTTGTTATTCGCTAAGTGCAGTGTCTGACACATAGATGGTGGCTGTGATCTTTTCTGTCACTGTTATTTCCAGCATCAGGGTCATTATTTATTGTTTGTTAGAGCCTCCATCTCTGGAAATGCAATGTTTTATCACCAGGGAGCCACCTGTCTGGGGTGTCTGTGGACTTGATTCCTGACCCAAGGCTTCCCTTATTCTGTAATCCTGTGATCCAAGGAACAATGCCCCTGCATGTCGCTGCTGGTGAAAGGCACATTGCTAGCTGAGCAAGCCGCCTTTCCAGAAAGCCGTTTGCACCACTGTGCTGGATGCTGCGTGCCTCCTTCAAGCAGCCTCTTCCGAGCAGCTCTTTGATGTTGAAAAAGAAAATTGCTTTGTGTGAAAGCTCCTTTAATCTTATATAGATACAAATGCCTTGTATCTTTGGGGATATGCCAAACTGCGCTTCATATTTCGGAATTAATCTTATTAAAGAAAGCTCTGTTTAATCCCCACTGCTGTTGCCCAGAGATGTTGAATAATTCTGCACCTGTGCCTATCGCCACTCTGCCATGCGCCCTTCCTGGATTCACTATTGAAAAAGGCATATCAGCAAGCCGAGGCCAGGCAGCGGCAGTCTTGTTTTGGTTTAATGCCATAGGTGCAAAAGGTTCCTTTATAAGTCTTTATCTCAGTTTCATAAATAAATAAATAAATAAATAAATAAATAAATAAATAAATAAATGGGGACGGGGAAAGAAAAGGCAAGGAAAGCTTGCCCAACATGAAGAGTAACAAATAATAAAATAAAGCTGCTTTAGGCAATTCAATATAACTACTTATGATGAAACATCAGTATTGCTTAGGAACATGGGGTTCATGCATGTTAACTAGTTGTTGAATCCTGATATACATACATACATACATACATCCTTGTCCTTGACCAAAAGACCTTCTGTTTATAACTGTGTATGTGCATATGTCAGCTGAGATGAAGTCATTGGCTCCCACCCTTGGGGTTCTCCCCACCACCCCGTCCCCCGTTCTTCCCTCACCACCCAGCAAGTGACCCAACCATCCCATCCAAGATAACTCCTCCCTTATTTTCTGGCAAGTTCTTGTCACACTCCTACTGTTGCAGGCCCTGTTTAAACGGTGGCAAACAACAATGGCAAACAAGAAAGTAGGCTTCTATGCCTGACCACTCAGCCCATAAACATAATACTTGCAAGTGTGGCATATGTCTTGAGGAAAATAAAACATGAAATAAAAGACGTGCAGGGACTGAGAGGAGACGACCCAGCTCCAGATGGCTGCTGAGGGAAGGCCTCACTGGGATAGCAGCTGGGCTGAACCAAACATGTGTAAATCTTGAAGGAAGTTGAAAACTTTTCCAGACAGTAAAGGGAGTGCAGAGACCTGAGGTGGAGACATTGCAGCGGGGGACCCCAGGAAAGCAGGTAGCAAGGACCAAGGCCAACCTTGGCCAGCCTTGGAAACGGAAGACAGGAGGGAGAGTTGAAGGACGGGAGCAACACGACCTAACTTTTGTTTTCAGAGTTCACTGGTGATTTGTGGAGTGCAAGAGCCGAAGCAGAGAGGCCCGTGTAGAAAAGTGTATTGTATCCTGAGGGTGTCATGTGGTGATGGTGGTGGTTGGTGATTGGTGGTGCTGCTGGTGCTGGTGCTGGTGCTGGTGCTGGTGCTGGTGCTGGTGCTGGTGCTGGTGATGATGATGGCAATGGTTATTGGTGCTGATGGTGGTGCTGGTGCTGGTGATGATGATGGCGATGGTTATTGGTGCTGGTGATGGTGGTGATGGTGGTGCTGGTGGTGCTGGTGGTGATGGTGCTGCTGGTGGTGGTGCTGATGATAATGGTGATGGTGGTGATGGTGGTGATGGTGATGGTGGTGCTGATGATAATGGTGATGGTGGTGATGGTGGTGATAGTGATGGTGGTGCTGGTGATGGTGGTGGTGGTGGTGATGGTGGTGGTGATGGTGGTGATGGTGGTGATGGTGGTGGTGATGGTGGTGATGGTGGTGATGGTGATGGCGATGATGGCAGTGATGGTGGCGGTGGCGGTGGCGGTGGTGGTGGGAGGTCCCGAGTATTTTGAAGGAAACAGGGTGAGAAGGACACACTGAGTGTGTCCTCTGCAAGAGTGAAAGAGAACAATCAAGGAGTACTCGCATCTCCCCATCTGAGCACACACTGAATTCTATCTGAGATTCCATCTCAGTGGAATGTTTACAGCTGCCTCTCACCAAAGGGAATCTCTGAGGTTCTATTTCCTAAGCAGTTCTATCCTGGGGGCTGGCTCAGTTGGTGGTGTGCTTGAGTTCAATACTCAGAACCCACATTGAAAAATAAAATAAGAGCTGGGCGTTGGTGGCACACGCCTTTAATCCCAGCACTCAGGAGGCAAAGGCAGGTGGATCTCTGTGAATTCGAGGCCAGCCTGGTCTACAGAGCAAGTTCCAGGACAGCTAAGGCTACACAGAGAAACCCTATCTCAAAAACTCTCCCTAAGAAAAGAAAAGAAAAGAAAAGAAAAGAAAAGAAAAGAAAAGAAAAGGTGGTCATGATGGCATGTACCAGGATTGGGAGAGGTAGACACAGGAAGGTCCATGGGGTTCAATGGACACCTAGCCTAACTTACTTGGTCACTTCCAGGTCAGTGAGAGACTCCACCTCAAAAACAAGATGGAAAGGTGGTGCCTGAATAATATCACCTAAGATTATCCTCTGGCCTCTACACACATATCACATATGTGTATACGAACCCACACATGTGTACTCGCACACACATGAATATGTGCAAACACACAAATTATTTAAACCCCAGGAATCTCACTGTGAGAGACCAGCTGGCTTCATTCACCACTCTGGACATACTAGAACTTTTTAAAGGTTTATTTTTATTTCTGTTTATGTATTTGGAGGGTGTTTCCTATGTGTGTGTAGGTGCCCAAGAAGGCCAGAAAAGAGCACCAGATCCCCTGGAGCTGGAGTGACAGGTGGCTGTGAGCCACCCAGTGTGGGTGCTGGGAACTGAACTTGTGTCCTTTGAAAGGGAGTAAGAGCTCTTAACCACTGAGCCGTCCTTCCAGCCTTCCATGCTGACTTTCCATGATGCTTGTTTTTTTTTTTTTTCAGTCTCAACAACTGCCAAAACCCATCTTTGCAAATATGTCATAACTGAAAAGAATGGCATTTATCTAACACTGCTAGTTCCCGTGATGGCTGGCAAATGTTGAATATTCTGCTTCTCTAAGAACCTTAAATTATGCAGTGGCATTCTCGTGAATTCTCTGCAATGTCTGGGCACCGATTCTACCACTTGGAGCAAGGAATGTTGACACGGGTGGGTGTACAAGAGAGCTGCCTGAGTTTGCTTGGTTTGTTGGACATTCAAGGACAGCTACTGGCCAAGGAAACTGCCTTTGTTACTGCTCAATTGCTGTGACAAGATAACCATGACCAAGGCAACTTATAAAAGAAAATATTTAATTGGATTAGGGTTCCAGAGGGTTAGAGTCTGTGATGGCAGAATGGAGGCGTGGTGGTAGGAACTGAGAGCTCACATCCCTAACAGCAAGCAGAGAGAGCTCTCTGGGAATGGTACAGTCTTTTGAAATCTCATAGACCACCTCCAGTGACGAACTTTCTCAGCAAGACCACGCCTCCTAACCCACCCTAAACAGTTCTACCAACTGGGGACCAAGCACTGAAACACATGAACCTGTGAGGCTAGTCCTACTCAACGCACAATGGAAATTTAAGGAAGTGATATGTACTAATAAAACAAACCCCATCCAATAGTACTACAGAAAAAGTATCTATTGTTCAGTATTACTAATAAGCATAGTGTTCTCTGCCCAATTTTCTGGATAAGTAACCAGAAGGCTGTTTTCTTTCAGTGGCCACTGCTACGAAGTCTCCTGGCTTGGATCCAGCTCTCCCCAGCATTGTAAGTACTGAGCCCTGAATGTAACTGCCTTGTGTTGTTCCAGCCATGGTCTTGAATAATTCCCATTGTCCTCTGTGTTAGCCACACTGGATCCCAGAAACAGAAATGTCCAAATCATTTCTCCATGAGGTGGATTTTATTTCCCTCTGGAGAAAACATTGAAATGCATTCTCTCATCAAGATCTTGGTGTTAGATTCATCATAGATATTACCACCAGCAGGACACCCAAAGAAATGTTCATATGGAATTAAAATCCTCTACCTACAAGTTCTGACACCAGGAAAGTTCTGAAAACTGGATCTTTTGAGGGAATTGGCAACAAATAACTGTCCATGTGACCTTGACTCACTGCAGCTCACCCAGAAGCAAATTGCAACCTGAACCTACATGGGATCATGTAAAGTTCTCTTTTGATCCTACTTATTGTAAAGGCTTGCATACTTGCTGCAGAAATACAAATAAGACCCACTCAGCAGCCTGGCCCTGGACCTCTCTAGGGCTGTTTCACATTTACAATATATCTGAATTCCACAGCACAGCTGTCCACAGGGGCTTCAGACAAGAGGAGTTTAGTCTTAGACACATGGCTAGTCTATAATGTTATTAAGGATGATAAAGCCTAGAATCATGTATTACAAAAGCAGGGAATATGTCCAAAACTACACATGTGGATTGGAGCCCAGCCAAGATGTGTGATTTCTCCTTCCAACCCTGGATATCATTTGTGAGAAACCAGATGTCTGATGGCCCTTGTTTCAGCTTTGGCATCTTAGCACTCTGGTGGTGTGGACAGGGCACACTCCCAAAATACCACCTTACCACAGTTCAAAAGTGAGATGTTTGAAGTTGAGTGTGCCCCCTATTGCAACATAGATAATAACCCTGCTTTATTGCTAATACCTTGGAATGTTTGAAACGGTTAATTAGAAAGCTCTCTAAGTGACTCTTGGAAATTAGTATACTTCTAACTGGAGATGCATTTTCATGTAATGAGTTTCCTTTTAGCAAATAGGAACTCTGTCTTCATTATTTGTTTGTTCTTTTAAACCATTCCCATGAAAGCCTCTAGATATTTGAAGGAATCCCATTGTGTGGCTTTTCCTGGGGAGACATGAACAAACATCCACGCATTCCATGTAGAACACTGACATCAAATCAAAAATCTGCTCTCGAAAGTACAGCATTAGTGAATTAATGAATTTATTGGGATTACTCACAGAAGCAAGGATGAAGACTTACTAGCAGAAGTGTGGCGACCAAAAGGCAGCTCCATCACCAGGAGGACCACCCAATGTGGGTGACAACTCACAGAAGCTCCATCCCACCTTTCAGGCAGCTCCTCACAAGTCTTCTTCAGAGACCATTCACTTCTTACACAGCCTTAGAGAGGGTCCTCCTGAGTCTTGTAACTTTCTGAGCATCCTGAGACTTGTAAGTTTAGTGAGCTTCCTGAGTCTTGTGAGCTTCTCTCTCCCCTAATGTTTCAATGCAGAGGACACAGCAACACTACTGTCCCTAAGAGCTTGAGCTGTTACATATATTACTCATCTACTCCTAAACTGGATGCTTTATATAGTCTTTGGTATTAGACATAGCTACAACAGAATCCCAAATGGTCTACTTAGATCAACCCAACTTCAGAAAGCCTGGGGTTTTTTCTTCCTCTTTATTGGATGGATGTAAAAACAATTTTTTGTTTGTTTGTTTTTTAAGACAGGGTTTCTCTGTGTAGCTTTGGAGCCTATCCTGGCACTCGCTCTGGAAACCAGGCTGGCCTCGAACTCACAAAGATCTACATGCCTCTGCCTCCCGAGTGCTGGGTTTAAAGGCATGTGCCACCAACGCCCGGTGGATGTAAATGTTTAAGTGAAAAAGAACAACAAAGCCGATACCTTGTTCGGTTATAGCTACATAGCTTGTGCCCAGTAAAAGACAGCGAGACACTGTTCCTGCCTCCCCTGTTGTCACCCACTTACTTTTTCAAGGTGGATGGTTGTTTAGCTAGTGCATGGGCACCAGCCATAGGATAACTAAAGCCAGTGCCCAGAACCCTAGCAAGCTTCCCTAAGGAGTGCCCTTCTCCCAAGACTACACCCTTCTGTCCCCATGATGACTTGCAACACGGCACTCAGCCACAGTAGACCTCGGTTCTTGCCCAGTGTGGCCACTTATTACTTGTCTAACCTTGATGGAGTCATTTGGTTTCCCTGATCCTTAGATGCTTGAGGGGAGGTGACCGTGCTGACGCTACAAGCAGCCAAGGTACATAAAGACAATAGGGCATGAGGAAGCATTTAGCAGATCAACATATAATACACATCACATCGTGGAAGGGAATGCGGTTGAACCCAAACCCAGAAACAAGAAAAAAGTTCTCTTTTTTCATAAAAAGAGAATAGAAGGCAAATTTGAGCTAGTCAGTTTGACACTGGTACTGGACACAATTCTAGAACATTCCAGTATAGAGTCCTGGGAGAAGCAACAGACCACAGGGTTCTGGCAATGTACTGACCCTCTCATTGCCACTTGGAGAAGGGAAACCTTGAGGGCATGGGAGTCTCAGTGGGCTTTGAAGGAGGGGCTTCAGGGAGCCCAGGAAAAGGGATTCAGAGAGCTGAGAGAGGGGGTCTCAGGGATTCAGTGGTGCTACCGGGAGGCAAGGATGGGAGCCAGAAAAGCTTCACGTAGCCAGGCAATCCTAAGAATTGCATTCAAGGCCTAATTTTCTCAGGAAAAGAAAACCGGACACATGTTATAGTAAGACTTCCTGACACACTTCAGTTTTGATCCTCAGGACAAAAATAACTATTATCCTCAAACCGCTTTTAGTTTTGGTATTTGTAAATAAAGATTGAAACACTCATGGCTTCCTTCAAAACTGAACCCCATTTCCTCATCTGTGAAGTGGATATCAAGCTCCTCAGAAGGTTAAAGTCCTCATACCATGGCTGCCACGGAAGTGGCAGATTCCCCTCCCCTCCCCCACCCCAAGCCTCATTAAGGACAACAATTATTGAGGTGGAGTCCTGAAGTCACTGTCCTTTGGCCTCTATGACATTTCTGTCATGAAGACACAGGAAATAAGGCTGGGAGAGATAGAAAATGGATTGTGGGGGCTGGACAGCTAGTTCAGATGTTAAAGCCCAAGACTCACAACTGAAACATCACGAAAATGGATGGTGCAATAAGACTGTGATGTTATCTTGTTTGTGCAAATGAAGATCAGAGGGTGGAGCTTGCCACTGGCTAACCATAGAGGTCTGGAGGTCTGTACAGACAGACAGGAAGTGAAATGGCTGGGCAGAGAAAGGAATATAGGCGGGAGGTAACAGAAACTCAGTCTCTTTTCTGCTGGGAAACTAGTGAGTGAGGTAAAAGTGGCTTTGGCTTGCTCCTTCTCTCTGATCTCTCAGCATTTCCTCCCATATTTATAATTAAGACTTATTAGAACTCGTGTTGTGTGCGACTTTGGACTGAGGAGAATGAGAAAAGTGGATGCTGGGAGCACTTCAGTTCTGAAGCAGAATTGAAGACTGTTCTCAGACCTTCTCTATACATGAAAGTACAAACACATCACCCCTCTTGCTGCACAGGCACCTCCATCCAGGCTCTGGTTCTGCTCCTCACCCCTGTGTTAGGAGGCCCTTGGCATGGTATTGCACACCCAAAGGGCAGGCAGAATGGTGGGAAGACCCTGGTACCTATACCAACTGCTGAATGGAAGAACTTTAGAAGTTACGATCACTATGCACACATCCGAGAATTAGCATCACCTGACCCACGATGGACAGGGGTCTAAGCACTTGGGTCCTTGCCCTCAGGAACTCACCTTGTGAACAGAAAATAGGCAACCACAGCTGAGTAGGCCCTTAGTGTGTTTTGAGAGAAGATGTACTCTGGGAAAAAGAAGAAAGTGGAGCAGGTTACAGGGGTCAGAACTGTACCTCAAGGCAGGGAATGGCAGACATGGCAGCTTCAATAAGAAGGTGCTGCAAAGAGGTGAGGGTACGCCAGATAGAGATCTAGGGTGCTAGCCCAGAGGACAGGAAGAATCTGGGCACAGCATTCCTTGTGGTGACAAGGAATTGCCTCTTGGTACCAAGACATTCGGGGCCAGGGACCAAAGGAAATCCTCACACTGCTTCCCCATAATTGTCAGATCTGATGGTCAGGAAGGGAGGCCAGAAGAGGTGTGGGAGGGGTCCTCTTGGCAGCCAGGTCAACATACCATACCCTTGTCCATCTCACTGTCCCTTTCAGCCCAAAGCCACCTGGGTTGTATAAAAGAAACCTGTGCACCCTTTGGAGCCAGCCTGTTTTCTTCACGCCTTTCCCTTGCCCCCAGGACGTTGTGGTCACACAACTTCGAACGTTTTTGTCTTCGCTTGGTTTCCAAAAGCATAAGGCATTTCGGAAAGTCGGTAGAGCTGCGGCCCCTGTGAGAAATACAGAGGCTAGCACAAGTGCTGAGCCTCCCTCTGTTCACAGAGACATTCCTCCGGGTCCTTAACCCATAAAACCACAGCTGGAAAACAGGCCATTCATCCTCTCTGTCCAGTATTGGGCCAGTCATCTGCCGAGGCAGTATTCTGTTCTGTTTGCTTGCTTGTCATAGCTACTTAGGTCTTCATTTATTTCAACTAAGAATGTTCACTTTAGAATAAAAAATGAGATCTAAAAATAAACCTTAGTGAGGGGAAATCCATCATCCTTTCGTTTACTATGCAATGTGTAAGGTCTTACGCCAGAGCGTTGACCTTGACAAAGTGTCACACACTGCACTAAGTATATGTACACAACCAGGAAGTAAGTTAAGCAAAGCACATGGCACATGACTAATACCCTCTTCTCATTCATTCATTCATTCATTCATTCATTCATTCATTTATTCATACATTCGATTGATTTTGCTGAGTTCCTATCACATGTACTAAAATGACTGTGGTGAACCCGGGCGTTGGTGGCACACGCCTTTAATCCCAGCACTTGGGAGGCAGAGGCAGGTGGATCTCTGTGAGTTCGAGGCCAGCCTGGTCTCCAGAGCAAGTGCCAGGATAGGCTCCAAAGCTACACAGAGAAACCCTGTCTTGAAAAACCAAAAAAAAAAAAAAAAAAAAAAAAAAAATGACTGTGGTGAGTGTATGTGTGAAGGTGTTGTATAACAACAGCCTCCAATACAAAACATTAAATCTTGGAAGGAAGATCTTTGCAGGATGTTCTGAGTGGAGGTGAACATTCCACCCTGTGAGGAATCATCTGAAACTTCAGGAAGTAATCAACTCAATAGCTTCAGGAAGTCCCTGAAACTAACCAGATTCACTAGGTGACTTCCAACCCCCAAGTATGTATCAGCAGTAAGGACCATCACTGAAACACCTTCTCAGACAAAGCCAAACTGCCCAGAAGAGGCAGAGACCAACTGAGATGTCTAGAAGAGGTGATCTCCAACCTATGGAGCTGCCTTCGAGTCATGCAGCAAACTCCAGCTTTGGGTGGGCTTTGGGATGCAGCTGTCTTTGAAGTATCCCATAAGTAGCCTCTTACCCATAGTCCTGTAAGTGACCTCAGCAAAACTCATCAGTTCACCAAGCTAGATCTTGGTGGTATTCATCCTTTGTTCTGTCATTGGTTCACTATTTGGGGTGAGAGGTGTTTGCTTTCATTTCTCCAGGAGTAGTGTCACACAGCCTGGGGTGTCTGCTCATATGCATGTATGCAGAGCCAGAGTAGGATGTTGGGTATAAGGTCCCCTTCTCTGCTGGGACCAGAACCCTAAAGGCAGTATATGAGCAGACCGTTAGGAATCACATCTCCTCTTGTATCTTTTGTTTCCTCAGTGTGGGTGAGGATGTGAAAACAGGGGCTGTTGCTGGGCACACGGCAGGACTCAGGTGTTATTTAGCCTCCCCACTTACTGAATAAGTGCAAGCAGTAGTAAAGACAGAGACTGGACGAGCAGTGTCTTCAAAGAACTTGCCTCCCTTCAGCGTCTATCTCACATGGGAAAGTTGGGACTCCTTTGTCCAAGAGAAACCAGAACTATCAGCTCCTTGTCAGTTCCAAAACTGCATATACCTGCTCCAACTTTTAGAAATCCATTATTTAAGCTGAATGGAAACTGCTAGCTGCATTGAATGAAAGTTGACATGTTGGAGGAGCTGGTCTAGCAATCAATAAACTACAACTAAAATCACTGGTCCTGTTGTAGCCATAGAAATTAGCCTGCAGTCTATCAAGCAAGTCAGAGCCACAAGTTGCCTCATACAGCAAGCATTAGGCTGCTGTTATGATTTAGTTCTGCCCTGGGCTTTTAGTGCACATTTCTAAGATAATTAAAGTGAGATGTTGAGAATAATTTCCTTTCTGGTCTTCGAAATGAGAATGCAGCTGGCTAGATTCCTCTCCCTTCCCCCCCCCCACCCTGCTTTTTTCAAGGCTTGGGGGTTGGGGGAGAATGGAAAGAAAAGACTTGTAGCCCTGAGTGACAGCATGCTGTTGATAAATGCAATCTGGTCGGTCCCGGAGCCTGGCTGATTTCGATTCCTTAAGCAGCTAAGAAGAAATCTCAAAGATGAGCATTTGATGAGCCTATGTATGTGGGCTCTTCACCCATCAGACTGGACAGCCCCACTGTCAGAAGACAGACTCTAAGACGAGCAGGCACTGAAACAGTAAAAATAGATTCTATATAGAAAAACTGCTGTAAGGGTAAGGGACCTTGGTGTAGACCTGGGCTCAGTTCTGAGTACAACAAAGGGCAAAGGAAATCCACTGGTGTGGACCAGGGGAGGAGCAGTGAGGGTGACACCAGGATGACATAGGATGTATGGAAAGTTAAATACCAGGTATAAGGGGTGTAATAGTGAAATTGATGTGACAGGATTCTTGTTGAGGATCAGATATGACCTGGGGGATGGTGGAGGGTAAAGACCCTGATCTATTATTAGTGATGATGAGATCTCAAAAATGGGGCCTGTTGGGCTGGGGGGATAGCCCAGCCATTAAAGGCTAGGCTCACAGCCAAAAGTCTAAGGATAGGGACTGCTGCTAACCTCTTAGCAGAGTTCTTGCTACAGTTAAATTTTACAAGAACATGCATGGACGAACCTAAAAGAAAGTCCCAGAGCCCAGCTTATGTTTGGTCAAATAAGGATTCTCTTATTTCTAATTGTTCTCACCATCTGAAACTCTGGCTGGAGGCATATTGAGTTAGTGAGTAGAAGCCAACAGCAATCCCAGGTTTCAAGTTCAATAATGCTACACTGGCTTCGTGTGACAGAAAGAGGTTTCTGTAGCTATACGTTTAGGTCTAGCATTTTCTGACAGCCACCCCTTATCCATGATGGCTGACTGTGTCACAGAATCACACGTGTTATTTATACCTTTCCTCCTCCCAAAACACCTTGGAGGTGGCCCACATGAAAAGACATTCACCTTGCACCAGCAGAAAGCAACAGCTCAGAGCAAGTCATCTTCAGGCAGAACTCTCAGAGTCTCTCGTCGTCTCTGGCCAGCACAAAGCCACAAGAACCCTCTTGCTTGGAGTTGGTTTAATTGAAACACTTCCCCAGTCACCCTAAGATAAATAAGAATAAGGCAACCGTGTACATTAAACTTCTGTTATAGGCCTCAACAGACCAGACCAACCATGATCAAGTTTCACGTTAAATACTACACACTTGGACAGAATTTTGCCCCCAGTACCAGGGATTAAATCTGAGCCCTATGCGATTCATACTAGCCAAGCACTTTACCATTGTCCTGCTTTTTACTTTTGATTTTGAGGCAAAGTCTCATTAAGCTGTCCAGGATGGCCTTGAACTCACTATGTAACTCAGAGCGTCTTTGTGACTACCCAGCCTCAGCCTCCCAAGTAACTGAGATTACAGGCCTGCCCCCGCTAGGGTCTAACTAGAAGTTAAATTTCAGGGAAGCAGATCCCTAACATGGCTTCTCTTTCCTGCAAATAGAAAATTCTAAGGATGGAGTCAGTAGAAGAAAAGCTCACTTTACTCTTACAAAAGAAGAGGAACCCAAAGTGTTGCTTCACTGCTCTTGGCACCTTCCCCCATTGTCCGTTTTCTTGTTCTTCCTTCTACATGACTGCTGGGCAGGGAATGTCAGGTCTGGGGTTGCAATACACACTACCACACTCATCTTCTTGGTGTGCTCCAGGGGTTGAATTCAGGTCCTCAGCTCTTTATGAACTGAACTATTTCCTGGTAATTCTGTCTTCGGAGACCACATATTGTCCAGCTATTTCCTTTGATTTAAAACCTTCCTTCTTGCAGAGAAAGTTTCTAAGACTCAAGAAGCAAAGGAAACTTAAGGGGCTCACAGGAGCCCTCTTCAAGGTTACCTAAGTAGTCACACATTACTCAGGAAAGGGAGACTCCAGCAACTGAGCTAGCTCAGCCTGTAAGCATGCCCAGAGCCGTGGATGCAGCAGCTGCATCATCACCCAGAGCCTCAGATGCAGCGTTTGCATTTGCGTCATCACCCAGCCTGCAACGGGCTTTTTCAGTGATGCAGCTCCTTTGAGAAACTCACTCTCCTGTAATTTACCCCGGCCTGTGATGCTGCAATCATCTCCATAAACACATTGACTCACCAAGCTAGACTGGAGTAGAACAGTTTCTCTGTTTCTGTCATCTGTGCCCATCTGGGGTAAATGCATTGTAGGGCATGCTGTAGCCACGCCTGCATAGGGGCTGGCTACAGGTGTGCCTGACCACGCCTCGTGGCTACAGCATCCCCTATAATGCATTTTGTTCTTGTCTCCCTGGGAAAAGTCATACAGCACGCCCTACTCCAAAATTCTTATATATATATATATATATATATATATTATATATATATATATTGGAAGGTGTTTGTACTTTTATATTTTACTTTGCATGTTTTTAATTTTCTGCTGAGACAGCATTTCTCTCTGTAGTCCTGCCTCTCCTGGAACTGGCTCTGTAGACCAGGCTAGACTCAAACATGGAGATCCACCTGCCTCTGACTCTAGTGCTATAATTAAATGGGTGTGCCATCATACTTGGCTTAATTTTTGAGATTATAATATAATTACATCATTCTCCTCTTCCCTTTCCTTCCTCCAAACTCTCCCATACACTCCTCTCTGCTCTCTTCCAAATTCATAGAGTCTTTTCATTGCTTCACACATATATGTGTGTGTATAGGCACATATTCCTAAGTACGTAAATACAACCTGCTTAGTCTGTTTAATGTTCTTTGTATGTATGTTTTCAGGGCTGAGCATTTGGAATTGGATTAATAACTGGCTCACACGAAATTCGTTAGATGTTTGGCTTTTGTTTTTTATATTTATTTTATTAATTCTACATCCCAACCTCAGCTTCTCCCTCCCTCCTCTCCTCCCATTGCCTCCTCCCATTGTTTTGTTTTTTAAGACAGGTTCTCTCTACATAGCCCTGGCTGTCTCAAAACGCACTCTGTAGACCAGGCTGGCCTCTAACTCACGGAGATCTGCCTGCCTTTGCCTCCCAAGTGCTGGGATTAAAGGTGTGTGCCACCATGTTCAGCCACAAAATTCTTTTTTTTTTCCGTTCATTTATTTAGCTCATAAATAAAGTCATGCACAATTATGATACATACAGAATACAGTATGTTCACAATGGCATGGCTAAATTAAACCAATTAATATGTTATATCACACATATTCATCATTTTTGTTTTGAGAACACTTAAAGTATACTATCTCACAACTTGTAAAATATAGCATATTGTTATCAATCATATTTATCATGCTCTCAGTAGACCTCAAGACTTCAGAGAGTCCATGCCTCTTGCCCAACTGCAGTTTTATATCCTTAAACCAATCATTTCCCCATTGTTAAAAGACCCACATTGAAGCCTAATAGCCACAATTCTGCTCTCTGTTCCCATAAGTTCATCATTTCTAGGTTACACATAAAATTGAAATTGTGTGACATTGGTCTTCCAGTGTGTCACTTATTTTTTGAGAGAGCAATAATGGCAATATGTTATGCATCAATAGCAGCAACAGATTTTCCAGTTTCTGCAGTCCTTTGAACAAAATTGTAGAGACATCCAACACATTCCATTTTAAAAAAACAAAAAACAAACAAACAAACAACAACAAAGTAACAAAATCCCAGAAAACAGCACAGTTCTGTTACTCTTGTGGTACTTGGCACCATTTTTTTTTAATTAGTTTCTCAGTCATCATCTGGGAGGAAACCATTCTGAGCAACATCATTAAAAACAGCTCTGATAAAGCATGGTCACTATTATGTATCGTAAAGCAGGTCCACATCTGAGTGAGTACATATCATGTTCGTCTTTTTGTGATTGGGTTACCTCACTCAGAATGGTTTCTTCTAGTTCCATCCATTTTCCTGCAAATTTCAAGATTCCATTGTTTTTTTCTGCTGAGTAGGACTCCATTGTGTAAATGTGCCACAATTTCTCTATCCATTCTTCGGTTGAGGGGCATCTAGGCTGCTTCCAGTTTCTGGCTATTACAAATAATGCTTCTATGAACATCGTTGAACAGATGTCCTTGTTATACGAATGTGCTTCTTTTGGGTATATGCCTAGGAGTGGAATTGCTGGATCTTGTGGTAGACTCATTCCCATTTTCTTGAGGAGTCTCCATACTGATTTCCACAGTGGCTGTACAAGTTGGCACTCCCACCAGCAGTGGAGGAGTGTTCCTCTTTCTCCACATCCTCTCCAGCATAAACTGTCATTGGTATTTTTGATTTTAGCCATTCTGACAGGAGTAAGATGGTATCTCAGAGTTGTTTTGATTTGCATTTCCCTGATGACTAAGGATATTGAACACTTTCTCATGTGTCTTTCAGCCATTTTAGATTCCTCTATTGAGAATTGTCTATTTAGTTCTGTACCCCATTTTTTAATTGGGTTGTTTGGTGTTTGGGGGACTAGCTTCTTGAGTTCTTTGTATATTTTGGAGATCAGCCCTCTGTCAGATGTGGGGTTGGTGAATATCTTTTCCCAGTCTGTGGGCTGCCGTTTTGTCTTGCTGACTGTCTCCTTTGCCTTACAGAAGCTTCTCAGTTTCAGGAAGTCCCATTTATCAATTGTTGATTTCAGTGTCTGTGCTACTGGTGTAATGTTCAGGAATCAGTCTCCTGTACCGATTAATTTAAGGGTGTTTCCCACTTTGTCTTCTAATAGGTTCAGTGTAGCTGGATTTATGTTGAGATCTTTGATCCATTTGACTTAAGTTTTGTGCAAGGCAATAGGCTTGGGTCTAACTGCAGTCTTCTACATGTGTGCAACCAGTTATGCCAGCACCATTTGTTGAAGATGTTCTCTTTGTTCCATAGTATAAATTTGGATTGTTTGTCAAAAATCAGGTGTTCATAGGTGTGTGGGTAATATCAGGGTTTTCAATTCTATTCCATTGGTCTACTAGTCTATTTTTGTGCCAATACCAAGCTGTTTTCAGGACTATAGCTCTGTAATAGAGCTTGAAGTCAGGGATGGTGATGCCTCCAGAAGTTCCTTTATTGTATAGGGATGATTTGGCTATCCTGGGTCTTTTGTTTCTCCATATAAAGCTGAGAATTGTTCTTTCAAAGTCTGTGAAGAATTGTGTTGGGATTTTGATGGGGATTGCATTGAATCTGTAGATTGCTTTTGGCAAGATTGCCATTTTACTATGTTGATCCTACCTATCCAAGAGCATGGGAGATCTTTCCATTTTCTGGTATCTTCTTTAATTTCTTTCTTTAGAGACTCAAAATTCTTATGGTACAGTCTTTCACTTTTTGGTTAGTGTTACTCCAAGGTATTTTATGTTGTTTGTGGCAATTGTAAAGGGTGATGCTTCTCTGATTTCTTTCTCCACCAATGTGTCATCAGTATATAGTAGGGCTACAGATTTTTTTGAGTTAATCTTGTATCCTGCCACTTTGCTGAAGGTGTTTATCAGCTGTAGGAGTTCCCTGGTAGAGTTTTTCGGGTCACTTATGTAGACTATCATAGCATCTGCAAATAGTGAAAGTTTGACTTCTTCCTTTCCCATTTGTATTCCCTTGATCTCCTCTTGTTGTCTTATTGCTCTAGCTAGAACTTCAAGGACAATATTGAAGAGGTATGGAGAGAGTGGACAGCCTTGTCTTGGACCTGATTTTAGAGGAATTGCATTGAATTTCTCTCCATTTAATTTGATACTGGCTGTTGGCTTGCTGTATATTGCTTTTATTATGTTGAGGTATGTTCCTGTTATCCCTGATTTCTCCAGGACCTTTATCATGAAGGGGTGTTGGATTTTGTCAAAGGCTTTTTCGGCATCTAGTGACATGATCATGTGGGTTTTTTTCCTCAGTCTGTTTATATGGTGGATTACATTGATGGATTTTCATATGTTGAACCATCCTTGCATCCCTGGGATGAAGCCTACTTGATCGGGATGGATGGTTTCTCTGATGTGTTCTTGGATTCGATTTGCCAATATTTTATTGAGAATTTTTGCATCAATGTTCATGAGAGATATTGGTCTGTAGTTCGCTTTCTTAGTTGTGTCTTTGTGTGGCTTGGGTATCAAGGTTATTGTGGCCTCATAAAAAGAGTTTGGTAATGACCCTTCTGCTTCTATTGTGTGGAATACTTTGAGGAGAATTGGTATTAGCTGTACTTTGAATTTCTGGTAGAATTCTGCACTGAAGCCATCTGGCCCTTGGCTTTTTTTGGTTGGGAGACTTCTGATGATTGCTTCAATTTCATTAGGGGTTATAGATCTATTTAAGTTGCTTATCTACTCTTGATTTAATTTTGGTAAGTGAAATCTGTCCAGAAAATTGTCCATTTCCTTTAGATTTTCGAATTTTAAGGAATATAGATTTTCAAAGTATGACCTTATGATTCTCTGGATTTCCTCTGTGTCTGTTGTTATGTCCCCCTTTTCATTTCTGAACTTTCCACAAGTTTGTAGGTTTTCTGTAGGTCTAATTTTAAAGCGTGGTGGTCTGATAAGACACAAGGGGTTATTTCAATTTTTTTGTACTTGTTGAGGTTTGCTATGTTGCCAAGTATGTGGTCGATTTTAGAGAGGGTTCCATGTGGTGCTGAGAAGAAGGTAAATTGTTTTGTATTTGGGTGGAATGTTCTATAGATATCTGTTAAGTCCAATTGCACCATAACTTCTATTAGTTCTTTTGTTTCTTTGTTAAGTTTCTGTCTGGTGTTCCTGTCCAGTGGTGAGAGTGGGGTGTTGAAATCTCCCACTATAAGTGTGTGCAGTTTTATGTGTGATTTGAGTTTTAGTAATGTTTCTTTTACAAACGTGGATGCCTTTGTATTTGGGGCATAAATGTTCAGAATCGAGACTTCATCCTGATGGATTTCTCCTGTGATGAGTAGGAAATGACCTTATTCATCTCTTTTGGCTTATTTTAGTTTAAAGTCCAATTTGTTGGATATTAGGATTGCTACCCCCGCTTGTTACTTGGGTCCATTTGATTGGAAGATCTTTCCCCAACCTTTAATTCTTAGGTACCATCGGTCTTTGAGGTTGAGGTGAGTTTCTTGTAAGCAGCAGAAGGAAGGATTCTGTCTTCTTATCCATTCTGCTAATCTGTGTCTTTTTATAGGGGAGTTAAGACCATTAATGTTGATGGATATTAATGACCATTGATTATTGTTCATTCTTGTTTGTTTTTGATTTGGTGATGGTGGCAAGATTATGTGTGGGATTCTATCCCTTTTTTTCTTTTGACTGTTGGAAAATTGGGATTATCTATTGCCTATGTTTTTCTAGTTGTAGTTAACTTCCCTGGGTTGCAGTTTACCTTCCAGTACTTTCTGTAGGGCTGGATTGGTGGATGTGTATTGTTTGAATCTGGTTTTATCATGGAATATCTTGTTTTCTCCATCTATAATGATTGAAAGCTTTGCTGGGTATAGTAGTCTGGGCTGACATCCATGGTCTCTTAGTGTAGGTAGAATATCGATCTAGGACTATCTGGCTTTTAGAGTTTCCAAGGAAAAGTCAGGGGTGGTTCTGATAGGCTTGCCTTTATAGGTTACTTGACCTTTTTCCTTTGCTGCTCTTAATATTTTCTCTTTATTCTGTATGCTTGGTGTTTTGATTATTATGTGGCGAGGTGACCTTTTTTTTTTTTGGTCCAGTCTATTTGGTGTTCTGTAGGCTTCTTGTATTTTCATTGGCATGTCTTTCTTTAGGTTGGGAAAATTTTCTTCTATGATTTTGTTGAATATGTTTTCTGCACCTTTGAGTTGGATTTCTTCACCTTCTTCTATACCTATTATTCTTAGGTTTGGTCTTTTCACAGTATCCCATATTTCCTAGACATTTTGTGTTAGGGATTTGTTGGACTTAAGATTTTCTTTGGTTGATGAATCTATTTCCACTAGTGTGTCTTCAACTCCTGAGATTCTCTCTTCCATCTCTTGTATTCTGTTAGTTATGCTTACATCTGTAGTTCCTGATCGTTTACCCAGCTTTTCTATTTCCAGCATTGCCTCAGATTATGCTTTCTTTATTGTCTCTATTTCGGTTTTTAGGTCTTGAACTGTTTCTTGTATTTTTTCTTTGTTTTGTCTTCAATTTCTTTAAAGGATTTTCTGACTCTGAGCAGCGACGACAAACCGGAACTGGAGGCCTACCTGGGCTGGCAGATGGAGGCTGGGCTGCCTCTGGGTGTTCAGTGTACGTAACCCGCCCCAGCCGAACTGGGTCTCCAGCCACAAAATTCTTAATGATGAGTTTCAAAGCTTCCCTTTACGGACACAGCTGGTGTCACTCCCTGTAGTGCAAGTCCCCCTGCCCCTCTAGTTACTCCTTCCTTGAAGACCTTTGTTGCTATTAAGCCACCTGTGATACTTTCTGTCTTAGTTTCTTTTCCTGTTGCTGTGAGAAAATAGCCTAACAAAAGTAATTTACAGAAACTGTGAATCAAAATCCATTCTTCCTTAAGTCCATCCCTCCTTCCATATGTTGCTTTCATTAGGATATTTTCCATCAAGTCAGGGGAAGTCAAGGCGGCTGGAGCTTGAAGCTGAGGGTCACATTGCATCCATAGCCAGGAAGCAGGGGAAGAGAAATGCCTACTCCTTCTCCCTTTCATGCAGTCATACCTTCCCTTCTCTTTATTAATTCCTAAATTCAGTTCTCTTCCAGAATGGCATGAAGCTGCCTACCACAGGGCAGTTGCCTGGAAATAGACTGTAAGATGCAAACTGGTGAGATGCAAAATGTTTCCAGGTCTCCAAGAAAGAAGGAGGCCTAGATAGTACTTCCAGGACAAGCTTGGGAACTTGGACCAGATTACGGGGGAACTATAGGGTGACTGTCATCTCCTGGGCATCCCATCTAGAGCTGGCTGGGTTTCCTTAGTCACAGGCTAGCTGTCCCTAGAGGAACCCAGCTACAGGCAGAAGACAACCATGACAGGCACATACTGAAGGCCCTGGCAAATGGGAGCTGACTGCATAGCTGGAAACAGTTCATCTTTGGGCAGGGACCTGGTGGTGTACCTCTGTTTATTGTGGCAGTATTTCTCGACTAATAAATACTGAAGTTCTCTAGTGGTCACATCATCAATCCCTGGCCATGCCTTCATTTTCCAGCCTGTTTACTTCATGCCATGCTGTGTATATTCCAGGCCACCTGCTACTGAGGGTGAAGTCTCTGGCCCTTCTTTTGGGGGCAGAGGCAGCTCCTCATGCCACCATGCACTTATCTGTACACACAAAGGGACTGCTGAAGGAATTGAGTGGGCAGAATGGATCTTCATCATACTCAGTGGGCTTGTACTTGCTAATAGGGTTTTATTCCTTTCTTGGTTACCAGGATGGTAAAGTAACATTGTAACGTTACCTGCTACTGAGAGGACTCCTCAGCTCAGGCTCTCCCATCATGTCTGAAGATAATTTATCTCCGGGACCCTCAGGTCCTGGCCCGCCCATGGCTTCCAATCACTCCTCACTGACGACTTCCTCGATGACAATTTCCTCCGAGGAAGACAGTAGTGAAGAACTGGAAGAGGAGAGTTCACTGGAGGAATCTCTGTCTAGTCAGGAGGATGAGTCTGAGTGGTATGAGGATGACTACAATGAAGAGGATGAGGAGTTTCTGATTGATGAGGAATATCTGGAGGAGGAGTTCCTGCAAGAGGATGATTATCTGGATGAGGAAACATTTTTGCAGAGTGAAACAGATCTGTTTAGAAAAGTATTTGTGGAGAAGAAAATGCATCTGAAAGAAAGGGAGTTTCAGAAGCATCTGGAGGTGGGTGAGTATCTGCTGGGAAGAGTTCCTGAGAAGCATCTGGAGGTGGGAGAGTATCTGCAGGGGAGGTGTCTAGAGAAGCATCTGGAGGTAGGTGAGTATCTGCGGGGGGTGTCTAGAGAAGCATCTGGAGGTGGGAGAGTATCTGCAGGGGAGGTGTCTAGAGAAGCATCTGGAGGTGGGGGAGTATCTGCAGGGGAGGGTCCTAGAGAAGCATCTAGAGGTGGGTGAGTATCTGCAGGGGAGGTGTCTAGAGAAGCATCTGGAGGTGGGGGAGTATCTGCAGGGGGTGTCTAGAGAAGCATCTGGAGGTAGGAGAGTATCTGCAGGGGAGGTGTCTAGAGAAGCATCTGGAGGTGGGGGAGTATCTGCAGGGGAGGGTCCTAGAGAAGCATCTAGAGGTGGGTGAGTATCTGCAGGGGAGGTGTCTAGAGAAGCATCTGGAGGTGAGGGAGTATCTGCAGGCACCCTGCCTAGAGAGCATCAGGGAGACTACAAAAGTGTGAAGTGCCTATTTGGTTTGTTTGTCCATCCGTTCTTTTGCCATTTGTTTGTTGAGATGGGGTTTTATCTATCCCCAAATAGACTCAAATTCATCCTGTAGCCCAGGATGACTGTGACCATCTATCTAATTCTCCTGTCTCTACCTCCCGAGTGCTGGGGTTACAGCCTGCACTGTACATGTCCTGAAAGCACTCCACCAGCCGCCGGACATCCCATTCGGTCTGTTCCACAACAACAGCAACATTGTCCTTTATGATGAGGAATGGAGCTTTATACAATGTAGGAAAAAAGAAGAAAGTTCGTAAGGATCACACTCAAGGCTGTCCTTCAAAGTCCACCCACATGTGAACATGTATACACATGCATGTGCACATGCACAACTAAAAAAAGAAAAAGAAAAACTTACCACCAATGATGATGAGCACTTTTCATACTTTGGTTCTACCCTCCTTAGACTTACATACACATATATGTGCACATATAATATACAGACCAATTGCATGTACATAATTTAATAGTAAGATCTTAGTACTGTATTACTTAGCAGGTTGATAAAACTTTTAGAGAGGGATCATGCCTTTTGTAGTGTTTGCTTGTAAGGTATACTTACTTAAGTATTTCTACCTTGTGGTTACAAATATTGCGATTCATGAATATAATTTTATATTTTAGAAATTGAATGTATTAATTTTTCTTTTTAATATTTTTAGCTGACATAACAATTGTGCACATTAGTGAATGTGGCATTACAATCAGATAAGGAAGCTGAGAAATGTGCCCTTCATACATGTGTCTCTTCCTTATGGTGGGAGCATTCAAAGTCTTCTCTGTTAACTGTTTTGAAATATTCAGCTAATTGCTGTCAACCACGTCTATCCTTCTTTTCTATAGAACATTCAAAGTCATTCCTCTTGCCTACTTGTGCCCACAACCATCCTGCCCCCACTCATCCATCCACATGTATCCCAAACTAAAACACAATGTTGCTATTCAGTCCATGTTATTGATCACTTGTTGTTTCCAACTTTAGTGTTACCTTTTGTCTCATTTGTTTTGTTGACAGGGTCTGCCTATGTAACTCTAGTGAGCATGGCATTCACTATGTATATGAGGCTGACCTCAACTTGAGAGCATCCTGCTGCCTAGGCCTTTGAGTACTGGGGTTACAGGCCTACCACTCCTTGTATATTGTTACTTTTATAAATAGCCCTTTGAGCCTGAGAAGTAGCTCATTTAAAGGTAGAGTGCTTCTCTAGCACCCATGAGCCTTAGGGTTGATCCCCTACATCACATAAACTGGATATGGTAGTGCATGCCTATAATCGAAGGATGGGATAAACAGAAATCCAAGGTCATCCTCGACTACATAATGAGCATTCCCTAGAACACAGACCTACAATCTGACACCAGGCCACCAGACTCCACTGCCCTGGGTACCTGCTCAGTCTTACAATGCTCCTGAGTGATGCCTCTTGGCCAAGGACTGACACTTTCTACAGCACTGCTCCTGCGATTGGCAGCATCGCCTTGAGTTGGGTTTTATTCTGGCAGCAGCAGCCACGGTGCTATTTGCTAGCTCTGGCTAATGTATTCTGGCACAGAGATCCATGTGGCATCTTTCCATGGTGGCCTGGCTGCATGATACTATCTAGTCAAGTACAGAAATTTAAAACCCCAGGGCATCTGCATCATCTTGATGTGGACCTAAATTAGGAACTAAACTATTTTTCTGGGTCCAGTTTTGTTACCCTCAGCTTTTATCTTTTCATCTTCCTGCATCTCATCAGACAAATCATTGATTCCAACTACCCTTGTGGAAGTTGAGCGGCTGCATTGCAAAAATAACTGCTCTATGGCTGGGAAATCCTTCTCTGTGCACCTCTACCATCAAGATTCCTCTAGGGATCCAATATCCCTGCTGTCCAAATACCAAGTGTAATGTTAATACTGAAAAATAGCAACCCCAGGCTTTTCTTCTGCGCAGTATGGATCAAGCATTCTTAACATGTCCCCTCTGTGTGCTGGATCTTTGTAAATATATTACCCACTAGAGCAGGACAAATACAATGCTGTCGAGCGAATGGAACTGTGGATGAAGCATGGGGCTTTGAAAATAAACAACCTGCTGGCAAAAATTGGAAACGCACTGACACCCTGCAGGGGGATATTAGAATGACTTTAAAGACACAGGGAAGAGCTCCTTGGGCTATGCAAACCCCAATACCACGCTAGATTATGCAAAACAGGTTATGAGGGGGTTGAAAAGAGAATTCTTAGCTTTTCCAAAGAATTTATATCAAGGTTTTTAATGTGGAAATATTCTCTAAATATTTTTCAGGTATAACTATTATGAGACACAGTATTGAAATGCAGCAAACTGAATCAATCAATCAGATTTATTACATAAAGACGCACACATACACATGTGTGCACACTCAAACACATACACACATACCAACAGACATGCATGCTTATTTTTAATAAATTAATTGGCATTTGTAAAAAGGACCTTAGAAAGGACATATGAACTGTAAACTATCATTCTAATAGGTAGATTACTAGGCCGTAGCAGTAGGTCACTAACTTCAAGAGGATTAAGGGGCTCTATGTAGGCACAGCAGGAAAGAGGGCTATTATCAGCTCCTAATGTCTGCCACAGAATCAGGCAGTGACGATGAAGCTGACTGCCATTTGTTTATTAATAGCAGACAGGAGTCTGCCATAAAGAAGGTCTTTCTTTCTTAGTGACCCGACTTCTCAAATGCAGCTCAGTCCCACTTATGAGTTACATGAACTTGGCCAAGCCCCTTGTTCTCTTGTCTTAGTATCTTTTCTCGACTGAGGAGTAGCAATAGACTACCTTACAGGATGCATCATCGGACACACAGTATTTTGAGACAATGTGAAAGTTATCCATAATCATATATTATTCCCATGCCACTGACTTCTGAGTGGCCAGTCCTCCCAGGCCACACTTTCCTGTTTTGTGACATGGTCAAGAGATTATTCAGCAGTGAAGAAGGTGATGGCAGACATCTACTCAGGAGCAGCCAACATCAGCCATGCCTCTGGGTACCACGCTGGGCTCCAGTAACTCGTTATCGCTTGAGTCGATGACAACTGTAATTGAAGCTCTTGATGTCACATCGCTAAAGACAATCAGATTGTTCAGTGACTCCCAATGGTTAAAATTCTGGTGTGTGCCTTGAATACTAGCATTCCGGAGGCAGAGGCAGGTGGATAGGTCTCTCTGAGTTTGTGCCTGGTCTAGATAGTGAGTTTTAGGACAGTCAGGACTATGTAGAGAGATCCAAAAAGAAAAAAGATCTTTCTAACCTTAAATACCCATGCCCCTGCTCCACCTGACATCTCTGTTGCAGATCCTGTGGCAGAGAGGCACTGTGAGTACCTAAGGTTAGCAGGGCAAACCCAGATTCTTGTCTGCTTGAATTCCCTCCATTTTAAATCTCCCAACATTTAGAGAGAACCATTAAGAGAGAGACCACTGAGGTGAGGCAGAAGCAGAAAATTTCTATAACCCAGGCCCTCTCATCCTCACCATCAGGGATGTAATAAGATATGTTTAATGTAAAGAAAAGTACTCTGTGTGGGTCAATAATGCCTATCTGTTCTTTTTCTCCCCAATAGAACCCACAGAAGCAGTCCAGTCCAGTGAAAGGTAATGTTCTTTTGGGATAAGCCAGGTGAAGATCACATTTTCAAAGATAGGGAGGAGTGGAGAAGGTCTTAAGGAGCAGGTCCCTGATGAAGGCCATTGAGTAAGGAGCTCCTGGAAGTCACCACAGAGCCCACTTGTGTCATGCTGCCACTCACAGGGGAGTGTTCTAAAGTCAAGTGTCTGAGTGCCCGGAATGTCCAGCAATGAATGGCAGGGCCTTCTGAGATTGGGACAGGCAGTAACTAGAGGCAGTCACCAAAGGCCTGGTAGGCAATGCTCTCGATGGACAAGAAGAGTGGGTGGCCAAGAAGCTGCAAGCTATACAGGGAAAGAGTCAACTTGAGCATATTCCCAAGACGTGCAGTGAATAGTGACTGGGATACTGCAACAGGAGCTAGCATGCCTTGGGTGAGGAAAACAAAGACGTCTGTGGGATGAGCACACTGTCCTATGTACCCGAGTGTCCTGTCACGCTGTCCTCGTCTTTTTGTCATGTACTCCACAATCCCCCCACAAGTGCACTTGCAGAGGCTGGGGTGGGTGGTCACCTTTCTCCACTGATGAGGTGAATGGACATGAGATCATGAAAACTCACAGGCCACTTGGGGGTGGTGAGAAGCTGGGGTGAAATCCCTGCTTTACCACAAGTTATAGCTCAGAGCAGTGGGTTGATCCTGGGAAGGCAGCCCCCAGTTCCGCCCTGCACTGGCCCCTCTGGTCTATATTCCACATTTCTGGGGACCCAGGTAGAGTGTATCTGATGGGATACAATGCACACACACACACACACACACACACACACACACACACAGAGAGAGAGAGAGAGAGGGGGGGACACGTGTGCACACACATACATGCACACGCACAAGCCATATACAAACACACACACACAAGGGAGCAGCTTGTCAGAGGCACCTTCTGTTCAGTTACTCCTTACTCCAGGTCTTCACTTGGGAGGAAGTGTTTCCACCTCCCAGGTATAGAGAGAAGATGAGAGAAGAGATTACCCCAGGGGAAGTATTCCAACACAGGACAGGCTTGGCAAGTATGAAGGCTCTTCTTCATTCTGCTCCTCATGGGCCACTAGGTAGACTTTTACAAGGCCTAGGGTATGAGTCATGACCCCAGGTCATCTAAATTCCAAGATCACACACCATCCCATCTTCATCCATAGTTCACCAAGAACATGTTCAATTCCCTGAGGCCCTACAGAGAACTCTAAGGACCAGAGGAGCTTGGGAGTGGGAGTGGGGTGCTTAGGTGTCCATATGTCTTTTGGCCTGAGTCCCTCTGAAAAGTACCCTACAGTTTCTTACCAGACATCGTCACCACCCCAATACCTGTTGGACCTGTCTCCTTCAGGCTGTCTCTGCCAGGTAGAGCAACTGATATTAAATAATTTCATAGTGGACATTCTCTTTCATTCCTTTGAATTTCAATCTGGACCTAGTGAAAATCCAGATATCCCTGAGAAAGGACATAGTACATTGGAATTGCTCTTCTTGGCAGCAGCAGAGAGCCCACACCTCATCCCAACACAAACATCACTTCAGACAGTAGTAAGCCACCTACAGGGACGTACCTCCATGCTCAATTTTAACTGCTCTAAAATCATGGCATGCTACCCTTGTCTTTGTCGTTTATGACATGTACTTCTGTGGTTTTTACACTCCTAAAGAGATAATAAGCAGGGTTCTGGACCAGGATTGATGGGGAATGTTCTAGAATATTCTGCTGTCAGTGAAGGCATCCATAGATCCTTCCAGGGTTTAGTGAAACAGCAGCTGGCTACATGGATGGTCCACACACGTCTATTCTGTGTGATCCATAAGCTGGTGCCTCCTAGTCTTCTGACCTCAGCCACCTGGGACTGTAGAGATCTATAGAAGATGAGTAGCCACTGCCTTCCCAACCCCACAAGTGTCGCACAGCTGGGATCTAAATCTGATTTCTGTATGGAAATTAACCAACCCTTTTTCTCCCCTTTGACAGGGGCCAAATTCACAGTCCTGATCAAATAATCAGTATCCAGACCACCACTCCTTCCAGCTCTGACAATGAACTGAAGTTTGCCACATCAGGAACCCCTGTCATCCTAAGAGACCAGAGCAGTCAAACGGAATGGCCCTACTTTGGGCGCAAATTGGGTAAGGGAGGTTACACCCTACCAGGCCCCATGGCCATGTTCCTATGCCTGAGATGGGAGGAATGGCCGTGTAGTGTGTGTGTGTGTGTGTGTGTGTGTGTGTGTGTGTGTGTTACTGGGGCATAAGTACTGTCTCCTGTACTTACAATATGACACAGTTCTGGGTGATACGATGCCAAGCCAGACGTATTTGGGTAAGAAGTGAACTCCCCTGGCAGCCCTGTCACCTTCCACAGCACATCCCAGACCCTCTTGGGAGGATCTGCAAAGAGCTGATACAGGTATTGCCTTCTTCTCTGCCCCTTGTTAGTCTTCCTGTCCTTTGCTGTGTGAGCACAAGCAGCACTTCCCTCAGAGGCAAAAGCATTCCCTTCACAGGTTGTGTACTGCTTCTTTGGAGCAATAGCCCATATCCAGATAATTATATGGAGACTGGTCAGAATAACAAAGGCCACCTCAGACAGTGTCTTGGCATACAGTTTAAGCTCGCTCTGTAGCACGGAAAAATAAAAGACCCAGAGACAGATATTCATGTTCAGGCTTCAAGCTGAAGATCAGAGAAGGAAAGCAGCCAAGCCACTAGCTCTTACCTCTACACAGCTGAAATGGCAATCCTGTCTCTACAAATCCTCAGTGGCAAAAGCTCTCAGTTCCTGTCTCCTCCTCCTTTTATTCCTTTCTCTGCCCAGGTATATCACTCCTGTCTCCACCACCCTGGCGCTGGGATCAAAGGTTTGTGATCCCAGGTGCTGAGATCACCTTTGTGTGAGCTGTTTCTTTTAGGACTGGATCAATTTCGTGTAGTCAGTGTGACCTTGAACTAACAGAGATCTGTCTACCTCTTAATCCTGAGTCCTGGGATTAAAGGTGTGTGCCACCATTACCTGGCTACCTAGTATGGTTGCTGGGATTAAAGGTGTGTATCACCACTGCCTGACCTCTATAGCTTGTGGCTGGCTCTGCTTTCTGAATCTTCAGGCAAGCTTTAATAAATCATTAATAATATATCACCACATAGCTCCATCTCAAATCCAGGCCAAACCATCATACAATGAAATACAAAAAAAAAAAAAAAAAAAAAAAGATTTCAGGGAGATGGCATCAATGGTCTCAATTCTCTACCTAATTAAGATAAAAAGGCCCTTCCCTCTGGTTCCTAGAGGTGGAAAGCTGAACAGCATTTCTTACCATTATTAATCATTAAAGTCCAGCCTTGGTAGAATCGACCCATGGTTGATGCACAGATTTAGTCCCCATCTGTAATCATGACAACAGTTAAATTAGATTCTCCATCACCTTACCTCCCAGCCCCAACCCCTGCCTGCTAAATTTTGTGGCTCAAAAGTGGCTAAACAAAATTAGAAGCCACTCCAGAAACAGTGGCTACATAGAGGACAGTCCCACAAAAGCCAGTGTATGATGGGCATGTTTTCCCAGGCTTAAGGGACTCATTTGGTCCATATGTGGATTTTCATGCCTCCCTCCCCCAACAAGAACTGGAGCCATGCAGAGTTAGTGACATCTGTGGGAGGACACTGAGCTTTTATCTAAATATGCATAAGCAAGACTCTAAAGGGACTTGCTAACTGCCTAGAAAGTGTCATCACTAAACTTAAATGAATGTGGGTGACAAGATGACAAAGAGGCTGTGTGGGAAGGAAAGGCCCAGGGTCTAATCATACCATTGTGGACACACACCAGGAAGCCCCTCTAAGACCTTTGTGCCTCCTTCATTCACAGTCATTTTAGTATCCAAGCTTCACGAATACCACTCCTGCGTCCGCATTTAGGTTGCATCACGCATCATGCGTCTCTGATCTGGGTGGGCATCTTTTGCAGCTATGCATCTTCCCAAGACTGAGGCCTTAAAGGCATCAAATGATGAGTAAACATTAATGAAAAGTTGGGCATTCCATAGCAAATGTCTACTGATCAAATAGTATGACATCAGCAGCCTCAGGTGTGGACTGTTCTGCAGCCTCCGAGCCAGGCTCAATAACGATACCCCCAAATTCCTACAGTTACTTGAGGAGAGTCAAGAATGAGTCTGTGGACTGTGGACTCACCTATTGTGCCATGGTATATCAAAGGATCCTAGGAGGCAACAAGGACTGGAAAAGGGACTATAGCCCGTTGACAGGCATGAGTAGACTTCTGCCACACACTCTTGTCTTCCCACTCAGCATGCCATCCTTTCTCTGTGTTGCACAGCCAGTGGACATTGTCCATGGTCACCGGGTAGTACCTAAGCCTATGAGATACCCTGAAACATCATGTCTGTCCTTATAAAACCTGTCTGTATTTCTAATTCTGCCCACCCCATATCCCACACCTCACCTCCACCACCATGGGAAGGGTTTAGAAGCTTCTAAAGTGATTAGCATTTTGTGGTTTCGTACAAGCACCATACATTTGTGTATTGGTTCTAGTTTGTCTCTTGTCAGCTCATCCCAGCAAACCTTAGGAAGAGGCAGCCTCTCCCTTCTCCCAGTAGTCATTGCATCGGAGACTGAAACACAAGGAAGAACAGTTACTGAAAATTCATGGAGCATTTGCCTTCTCCTTCTGCTTGTGGATCATAATCTTTCTAGAGGGCTCTGACTGGATGACCAATGAATGGAGCAAGTAGAAGAGCAAGGCGTGGGGAGATTAAGCATCTCCCAGATATTTGGTGTCTCTGCCAAATAGAGGAGCTTATTTATGTCCTTTTTATGTCCAACCTGTCTGAAGAAGGCTGTCCTCTCCAGGGGAAGTCTCTGAGGCCCAGGAAACAAGATCATGTGACCAGCCTCAGCCACTGAGACAGCTTCCAGGGGCAAGCCGGTTGTGCCTCCTGCCACACTGTACTGGGAAATGATTTTGAATTACTTCCCATTCTCAGCTTCATCAGAGCGTGTGCACAGACTAAAGTCCCAAATGACCCAGAGATGCCCACCAATGGCATCACAGGCTGGCTACAAGCTAGAGAGGGGCTAGTGAAAAAGCTGTGGCTTCACCAAAGGGCATGAGCGACAATGGCTGGGAACCAGCAGTACAAGTCCAGGATGGTGGGGAAGCACAAATCAGGTCAGGAGGTGGGGAGGAGAAACACACTCTGTGGAGAAGACCCCTGACACCAGGGCACACTTTACTCAAGATTCCTACACAGGACAGGGGCAAACAAGGATTCCGCTTTCTCAGGAGAAAGCACCTTCCGCTTTTTATAGAAACACAGAAACTGGCAGAAGCAGCCCACAGGGCTGAGAGGTTGGGACTGAAGGACAGCAGGGGAGGCTGGAGGTGAGACCAGGCACGACTCGAGTCCTGCACACCAGGCCCAGCAAAGACGTTTGTTTCTAGCCCTTATCTGAACCCTTGCCTGAGATGAGCTGAAGTTGGCATTCATAACACGGTCCCTGGAAGACTTCACAACACGAACGATGGTGAACTGGGGAACTTTACTCAGCTCAGAATAAATCTCATGGGGCCAAGGCTCTTGTGTCTGAGGAACTCTTTGTCATGACATTGTTGGAGACACACAGGTCAGGAGGAGTACCTTGTATGGCAGAGACGTCACTCACAAAACTGCCCAACTTGTTCTCCTAGAGGGGGGCAAGTCTGATGTGGAAAGAATACTAAAGAGCAGAAAATGCCTCACAATCCAGAAGGGAGGACCAGAAAGACTTGTTTACAGCTCCTCTTGACTGTCTATCTAGACATATGGCGGGTCATAAGCAAAGAAGACCAGAAATCCTAACACTGGGTGTTACATCTGTGCTCAGAGAAATCAAGACTTAGCACCTGGCACGTAGCTGGCAGCTACACACTTGTTAAAGCTTTGGAGACTGTGATTTAACCCTCTCCTGATTCAAGATTAGGTGGCACATCCTCCTCCAAAGACACAGATAGAAACATGAACAAAGGCACTGTGTTTGAAAATGCGGATGAGCAGGGCTGTGATCCTCTAAGCCCCCTGGCAAGAGAGATGTGGCCAGGGTTGGAAACCTCTCCAGAGTGTGAACCAGTGTGTTTGCATGGTGTGTCCTTTGCTGGACATGGACTTAGATTTTGTTTTCAGTGCTGGAAATGAATCCCAGTAACTTGAGCCTGCAGGATGTGCTCCACCAAAGTCACATCCCTGGTCCCTAGTCTGGAATTCCAAAGAGTCATGTGCAGAGGTTAAAAAAAAAATGGTGATGCATAGGGAAGGGCCTAGGCCTGGCCCAGGATGATGTGGTAGACTTTGGGGAGCCCCTTTTGAGGGCCTTACCCTGCCTGAGGAGTGGAGGGGGGATGGCTAGGGGCAGGTGGGATGTTGGGGGGAGGGAAGGGAGCGGGAGAAGGGATTGACATGTGAAGCAAGCTTGTTTCTAATTTGAACTAATAAAAGGATAAAAAAGAAAAAAGCCATTGAGAAAAAAAATGGTCATGTTCCTAGACATGAATGAAGAAAAATAAATGGCTTTGAACTTTAAGAATGTTGCCTTAAGAAAACTGAATCCAAGGAGAGACATTCCTGTTAAATAACAACAATAATAAGATAAAAACCAGGGGCTTGTGTTGGACACCCCAACATCCACCCTATCTGTGATATGCTAGACCATGAACTTCGGGGGGCCGGGGGGAGGGGGGGAGTCAGTCCTGTGGATCCAGGACTACAAAGTCTCCATGACACAGGGCAGCAATTGGATGTCCAGGAAGAGTATCAGAGATGGCCCAGCATTGATGGTGCAGCAGAGACCAGGGGCTTTGAACCAGATCGCTGATTCTTTAGAATGAATGCCTGCATGAATGGATAAAGGGGTTTACTGCCGTGACTCACTGTGTCATACTGCAGCTTCCATGACAAGATTTTTCCTTTCTTCCTTCCTTCCTTCCTTTCTTTCTTTCTTCCTTTTCTCTTAAATTTTATTTTGTTTTATTGTGGGAGGGAAGAGATAGGTGGGATCTGGAGTCATGATGTGAAAGACACAAATAATCAATAAAATGAAAGTTAAAAAACAAAAAACAGTGGCTCTTTTATTTATACCTGCTTGTCTGTATGTGCAACATGTGTGTGCAGTACCCACAAAAGCCAGAAGAGGGCATTGGACCCCCCCCCAGAAGAAGTGCAGCTTCAGGCAGTTGAACCAGCAGACACGGGTGCTAAAAACCAAATCCAAGAGCAGCAAGTGCTGTAAATCACTGAGCCATCTCTCCAGCCCCAGGGGCTCTGTTAAAATGTAACTAGAGCACAAAGAAGGTTATAACAGACCTGGCTACACTCCTCAATGCTGGTAAATGTCAGAGTCAAATTCTACACCCACTCTTTCATTTTTGCTTCACTATGAAAGAAAACTATCTTTGGATTAGAAAAAGCACAACAAACTGATTAAGAAGTATCAGAAACTGATACTTTGTTTAAAAAGTCAGAGAAGAGTGGTAACTGCTACCTTCCAGCCTAGACAAAATAGCCCCTAAATATAGAGAGAACATGACTGGCTCAGCCATCTTTCTGGGATCCAAGGAGTTTCAAGAAATTGGAGAGATGAGCTCATGGCCAATCTAGGACAGATATTGAGAGTCACATGGCCTCAACAAACCAGTACACAGCTAGCAGGGACAATCATTTAATGTTGGTTGTCATTTTTTGAGGACAATGGCCTTTAATGCCCAAAGGCTTCTCTGTGTCTGGGGACTGAGGAGCCAGAGTGACAAGAGGTGGATGCTGAGGTGAGATGATGAAGCAAGAACAGAACTGTTGAATAGCTCAGGCTCAACTTAGTCTCCAGTGGAAAGCCATGGGGCTCTCCCCGGGGCACCCTTTGCAAATGTGGGAGAGGTATTTCTATTTGTGGGCAAGCTGTCTTTGATAATATAGTCAGAGTCTTGATTTTGACAGGCAGAAACATAGGCCAGGAGTGGGTTAGAGAAAAAACCCACTGGTAATTCATAACAGATCCTGCTCTGTTAAATCCCCCTAAACAACAAGTGAGGGGGGCACAGGTGAGGGGAAACTGTGTACTGTCATGTCTTTCATTCAACAATATCCCAGAAAGTAAATGGGACAAGAAAAGTTAATATAACCAGGAGCAATAGTTATTACACTCAGCCTGGGATGACATGTTCGCTTTGGGGGAATACTACATTCTACAAGGGATAGAAATATATTGGCTGGGGCTCAGAAGAAAGCTGGGGTTAGGTGAACCTGGAGACTCCATAATCCAAAGAACTGTTGAAGGGAAGGAAGCAGGGTGTTCCGTCTGGGAGATGGTAATTGCTGATGAGCAGTTGATACTGCACTACACCATGCTACTACCTACAAGCTGCCTCCCTGTGGTCTTCCCTATAGAGCTGGGACAGACCTGCTCAAGGCAGAGGAAAGATGGCTCTTGCCAATCAAGGCAACTCTGTGGTAGGATGCTCTGCTGGCTAGAGTCATTTGACAAATGGGAACTTCAGTTGAGAAAAAAGCCTCCATAAGATCAGGTTGTGGCCCAGCCTATAGGGCATGATCAATGTAAGGAGGCCCCAATCCAATGTGGGTGGTTCTAACCCTGAGCTAGTGGTCCTGGGTTCTATAAAAAGCAGACTGAGCAAGCCAGGGGAAGCAAGCCAGTAAGTAGCACCCCTCCCTGGCCTCTGCGTCAGCTCCTGCCTGGTTTGAGTTCCTGTCTTAACTTCCTTTAATGATGGATTACAATGTCAAAGTGTAAGCCAAATAAATCCTTTTCTCCCCAAGTTGCTTCTGATCATGATGTTTCACCACAGCAATAGTCACCCTAACCAAGACAGATGTGGTGTTTGAGCTCGGTGCCCTTGCTTATGGAAACGTTGGGGCTCAAGCACAGACAGCCGGATGAAAACCTAACCCTCCTGTAAATGGTGCAACATCATGTTTTCATTTCCTTGTGCGCCTGTTCCTCTCCTGTTGCCAAGCATAGATTTCAGGGTGTGAGTGTGTGAGAGAGAGAAAGTGTGTGTGTGTGTGTGTGTGTGTGTGTGTGTGTGTGTGTGTGTGTGAGAGAGAGAGAGAGAGAGAGAGAGAGAGACGAGAGGGAGAGAGGGGAGGAGGGAGGGAGGGAGGGTGTAAAAGGAGTGTGTGTACGTGTATGTGTGCTTAAGAGTATGTGTGAGAGAGTCTGTGTGTGTAAGAGTGTGTGTGCATATGTGTGTGCAAGAGAAAGAGTCTGTGGATGTGTGAGTGCTTGGGTGCATACCTGTTTAGGAATAGGAAGAAGAGATGATGGCACAAAACCCAAAAAGGAGCAGAAATGGAAGTTTCAGAGGACATAAACCAGAGTGATGTAATGTGTGTAAGGTCTAAGGAAAACACAGTAAAGGGAGAGCAAGCTCAGCAGATCTGTCAGCTGGCTGTGGCTGTTCCCCTTTTGTGTCTCCTGGGGAGTTCCTGGCTCACAGAAAAAAACAGAGAGGCTTCCTTTCTTTGGTTACAAGAGTGACCTGCTTTGCATCCCCATAGCCTCAGAGCCACCTGGCTCTCTGGTTCCTACAACCTCTGAGGCCCCCCTGACCTCCAGCCATGCTAGCCCAGGGATGGCCAGGGGAGTCCACTGATTTACTGCAGTCTTCCAGTAAGTCACCAAAGAGGTCAAGGCAGCCATACCCTGCAGCCTCCACCCTCCCCTCCCTCAGTCAGCCCTTGGGTGCCAAGAACCCCAGTGTACAGGTCCTATATGTATAACATGGACCCATTGCTAAGCTCGAACCTAAAATCAGAATGGCCACTCTTTCATCTTTTCACAGGAATGCCCTTAAAATCAAAAACAACGGTAGAACAAGAAGCTCCCTCCGTGGTAACACAGAAGAAATCTGAGATAGAAGGTAATGATTGTGATGAGTTTAAATGACTGTAGAAGTTTCTAACCCAGCCACAAGAAGGTAAGAAGGGCAAAAGTAGCCTGAGCCCTGCTGAGGAGAGCACTCCCTCAGCCAGGCATCCTCACTGACTGTTCATGGCCAAGCCGTCATCCATGGAACATAGAGGCAGGGGCATGGATGATTTGAAAGGATAAGAAACAGTAACTATGGCTGGAGGGCAGGTGGGAAAATAATGGTTATCATACATAGCTCATCCAATGGCATCTTTTTATTCACTGAGGAGGATATTTCCAAACTCTAATGAGAAAGAAGAAAAAGGAACAAAGGGAAGGGACAGTGCTTACTGCGTGTCCCCACAGGCCCCAGACTGCTGTGGACCTAGCTTCTCTCTCTATGTGTGATCTCACCCTCCATCACCTCCTCTCCCTCAGCTACTTAAGAGGTGATTTTAAAATCGATTCCCTCAGGGATTAAGAGGTCCACACACATACACACAGCAGTAATAATTTCTCCTATTCGTTTCAGCATTTGAGGCCAGGAAAACAGAGAAAGGGGAAGATTAGAATAAGAGTCCACCTTACCCTATATTTAGAGATCCCTGCAGAGTACTGTGGGCTGGGAAAGTGCCCCCAGGCGATTGCTCCCTTGCTAATGAGGCATTTATCAAGTCCTGGAGGGGAACCTGGGAACATGCTGGCACACAGCCCCCAAACCTCCTGAAGAAGGAGACTAAAATAGAAAATAAGAGGCTGCAGAGGAAGGCAGAAAGTGGGAAAGTGTCTCCATATTCAAAAGCCTTGGAACAGGGAGGAATTCCCACATTTCCAGTGGGCCCACACTGTGGCTCAGTTCCCGAGGTCATGGAAACAGCTTTTCTGAGATGTGCTGTGTCACATCATAGACTAGACCAGTGCCACCTCGGTAGAGAAAAGGCTTGGCATGCCAATATATGGAGTCCTTTGAGGCTTTCAGTGTCTATTAATGAGGGCTAAGCTGATTCCCATGAGAGACTAAGACAGGAGAAAATCCTAACCTGCATAGCATCCCTTCATCACATAACAGGAGCAATGACCCAGAGCCATGCTCACCAGAAAACAATTTAGAGACTAAACTGAAGGGAAAGGGCTAAGTGTTCTGATCTTAAATATACACTTATACCCTACTCAATACCCACCCACACCTGGTAGCTTGTCCAGAAAACTCTTTCAAACTCTAGACGATGCAACCCACCCATCTCTCTACAACTCCAGTTAAATATGGTTTTCTCCATCTTAGTCCATTGCCATGGTTGTTTTGGAGAAATGCTCTCCAAATGTTAATATGCAACATGGCTATGTTGGAAATATACCTCAGTGGAAGAATTCTTCCCTAGTAGTGAGAATCCTGTTTGAATGCAGATTTCAAATGGCTAGGTCTGGGAAAGGTTGGCTCCCTTACGGGCTCTCAGCTTCCTCTGATGATCCATGGATCACAGTCTGGGTGGCCAACTTGTAGATTTGCATCACAGTGGCCAGTACAGCCTAGCGCTTGCCTCACCTACCTGAGCCATCAAGAAGAGTGGAGGAGTGAAGACTGATCTAAGCTTCCTCTAGGTGTTCCTTAGTCTGTGGGGTAGGGCTGCCCATTTCTCAGAGCTGGCCAAGGACTAGATACTGTTTTCTCCTCCCTCCCCTCATCTACTGTCAAACAAAACTTCAGTGACACAGCCAGGTGAGCCTTACTGGGGACCAGTGCAGCAAGGACCTTGGCAGTGGGATTTTTGTGATGGGAGAGAGGTTGGGCTCGATTACAGGCACAGCCTTGACAAGCAGTGTCCACATGCAAGGAGCAGGCAGAGCTGAACGGATGGAAATGACTGTGAGGAGGCATTTGGGGGAGAGGAGTTCTCACTGAAAGCAAGCCAGAGTGATCAAACACTTGGCTTGGTGGATTTTCTGGACCAGTGAAGAATCCAATCTGGGACTGAGATGCTCAGGTCTTGGGGTGTGACTCTCCCACTAAACCGGACTCAGCGAGGCATTTGCTACAACTAGGTTTTGGAAAGAAGCGAACAGATGGCCAAGGAGACAGCTCAGGAGGTAAGTAAACTTTGGCCAGACAAAGGTTTCTGTCATTGGAATACAAGGATCATTGTTTCTACTCTGTGTGGGAAATATACACGGCTCAAACATTTATCACCCATTCAAGTGTGCAGTACTATCCAGAACAGCCTTAGCAGAGATGCTTACAAACAAGGTGGAATCAAAATTTGTTCATAGTCACATGAGAGGGAAAACGTGCTATTGGGAACTGCATGCCATCGGGTATTGTGCTATGTCAGCCCTGGCCTCCGAGCCACCGTAAAGATGAGCCTTCTTGTCCTGATGGCACAGGCGAAGGGCTGTGAGGGGAGTGAGTGCCATTGCAAGTGGCACAGGTCTTATGAGACAGACCTGCCTGGTGCTCCTGGCCTGGTACACCCCTCTCCCCACCCTCCATGGGACAGATGATGATCTCATCAGAATGGAAGCAGAGGCCGCAGGAAACCCCCAAAGGAGACGTTAACTATAAATAAATATTCTGTTACTCATTCCAGTCACAGCTCTGCCACTGCTGTTGGCAGTGCTCCGCTGACACCAGGATGGAGCCCAGTGATGTTAATAAGCTTTATGATCACGCTGAACCCAGCCCTGCTGAGTATTCAGGGATGACAAGCTCATCTCCTTCTTGCAATAAACACTCATTCTCCCCTTCAGTTAACTCTGGATTATTTGGAAAAGCCTGTTAAAATAAGGAGTCACCGGTGATGAGGTTTTGGTGAGCTGTCAGGCCCTAGCCAGGTTCAGACTCTGTCTCTGGTGGTCGCAGGAGTCAGTGGCATCGCAATACAGAGAGAGCATCTTACCCTTGCAGTCTCGTGGGCTCCAATTGTGCCTGTCCACTCACTTTCCCTCTCAGATGTTGGCCACAAGGAACTTCTCGGTGCTTGCTTGAACCCTAATGGGTTCTTGTTGGGTATTCCTAGGTGGCTTTTCAAAACCACTGCAGGAACATACCATGTTTTTTAGCACGGTGGTGGTGAAATGTGTACTTAAGAGTAATGGGGGAAATGGCCACCTGTGAATTCTCAGCTACCACAAGCTTGTCTAGATCAAACCATGGGTGTGCATATGAGGTCTGCAGACAGAAGGAACCTAGTCAGTCACCCTGTCAGGAGTATGAAGGAATAGGGACTTCTTCTGCTGAACCCAAAATTAGCAGGTAGGGACCACAAGGAATACCCCTGATCTGCACCCTAGATGCATAAGAATAGAATTAAATGAACTAAGCCAGTCCTGTGCCTCCCTACTGGGTTTTCTGGGCTCTCTGGATGTCCCAGCTTGAAGAACCTGTGTCATCCTGAAGCTGAGGCAACAAGCCACTGTCATTTCCCCGGAGACCCAATTATCCAACCAAAGCCACACCTTCCCAGGAATGTGGGAGAGAGAGAGACCCGTTATAATTATCAATTCCACAATTCAATTTGCACCCCATCACCCTGAAGGCTTGAAACCCTCCTCCATTTCCTAAGCTGACTCAAATGCGAAGGCATGCACTGTTTCTGGGAGATGCTCTTCAGCTTTTTGGACTAGGGAACTCTCTCCTATCTCAGTTAGCAATGGTAAGCCAGAGGCAAGTCTGGAGATCAGCAAATTTGAGAGAACTAGTGAGAGATAGGTACAGGTCTTGGAACTTCTGATGTAAAACCACATTCAGACTAAATCTCCCTGGAGAATGCAAAGTCCCTCTTGACAATCCACAAGGACCTCTGCAGGTAGTCCCTGCCCTCCATCTCCTTTGTTGGCTCCCCAGTCACCTTCTTGTGCCCCACACCAGGTATCCAGCGCTTTTGCAGTTTTTCAGCATGTGTATACTTCTCTCCAGTCTCATGTCTGGGCAGCAGTTGAGTGGCACTGGTGTAGTTCCACCCAATCGCCAGCCATCTGCCTACCCTCCACCTACCTCATTCAAACAGCACTTTGTCAAGCTGCCATCCATCAGACACCAAGACCACAGCAGCTCCCTTAAGTGGGCCACTGAAATTACTTATCCCATGCCTATTTTATCATTACTCCCATGTAGAATCTTATGTAATTTGATAAATTTGCATCCTTGGTGATGCCTGTGGCTTTTTATTGAAGTGATGAGGGTGAGGTAGTAATTCTATTTCTTTTCTCTTTTTTTCCCCTCTTTTCTCTCTGGTTTGGTTTTCCCTCCAAATGTGCCTCCTCCTGACGTCCCTTCCCAAACCAGAAACCGTGGAGAGCTTCCCTCAAGGACCCCTTTGGGACACTATAATGAATGAATCTTTTGACAAGCAGGAAGAGGAAGGCTTGGATGTAAGTGAAGAGCCACAGTCCCCTTCCTGGAGGAGACACAGATTTCTGGAGACTCAGGAATGGCAGGGCACACTTTGTAGCCTTCCAGAGCATTCCTTGGAACAAGTAGGCAGAGCAGGGAATGTCCATCGCAAGTACCTCACCATTCCAGGGCTTTGCTATCAGAGGACATGAAACACAACCAGACTTACTTATTTATTGCCTTAGGTGGTCTGATTCAACCTAGATTTTTGAATATTAAAGCTCCCTTGTGCAGATGATTCTTAAGTATTGAAACAGTAAAAGGGCTGTAAAACAAATTTTTCAACTCTCCTTACCTTCCAGAAATAGCTAATATATAGTGTAATTTATGGACATGTCTAGAAATGTTAGTACATATTAAATATACTTATTGCCATAGCACAACTAGCCACAATGAGACTAGAATGTACATTCTGTTTATTTCTCACTTTTCCCTTGATAATATATTTTGGAAATCTGTATTTCAATACATATCTTTGGGGGGAGACAGAGTTTCTCTCTGTAGCCCTGGATATCCTGGAACTCACTCTGTAGACCAGGCTGGCCTCAAATTAACAGAGATTCGCCTGCCTCTGCCTCCTGAGTGCTGGGATTAAAGGCGTGCGCCACCACCACCAAGCATCATTGCATATCTTAAACCTTTATTTAACTAGTATCCTAACCCATTATTGGGTACTTTTCCGGTATATCCAATATATGAAACATGCACGTGTGTGTGTGTGTGTGTGTGTGTGTGTGTGTGTGTGTGTGTGAGAGAGAGAGAGAGAGAGAGAGAGAGAGAGAGAGAGAGAGAGAGAGAGAGAGCTGCATCTGCATCCTGACTCAAAAGATAATGATAGTTGGGAAACTGGAGTAAGATAATGGGTTTGAGTCAGGCTGGGCTATGCTGTAAAGCCCTGTGACAAAAACAAAACAAACAAAACCAGCAGATTTCCATCCAAATAATTTGTGCTATCTTCCTTTTCCCAAGAGACTGTGAGAGATCCCGTCCATGAGGACCATCACCAGGACCAACCACCTGCCAGGGTGGAAATGGTGATGTGTTGCATTTTGCACTCAGACTGTGATAAAAGGCTCTTTTCCTGCTCCTAGGCCTCGTGTCTCCTCTGAGCACCCAGCCGGTGTCTCCTGGCTGTCCTTACATCTCTTCCTTCATGGTTTATAGAACTTCTTTTAATTTATTTTTCGTGTATGTGTCTTTTGTCTGCACGTATGATTTATACCACGAGCATGCCTGGTGCCTATAGAGGCCAGAAAGAGTCAGATCCCCTGGGCCTGTAGTTACAGATGTTATGAGTCACCATGTGAGTGCTGGGAACCAAACCTGTGTCCTCTGAAATAATGGTCAGTGCTCTTAACCATTTAGCCATCCCTCCAGTCCTGCAGGCACTCTTTAATGTGTGAAAGAACCTAGTCCTTTCTGACATCTGTGTTGTGAAGCTTTCATTCAGTCTTTGTATTCCAAATCCTTCATGGCCTTCCCCACAATCTGTCATTTTTTCATTTTTATGTAGTCTCATTGATCAATATTTTCTCTTATGACTACCAGCTATTATTTTATGTTTACTAAAAGGTCTTTTCATGCTCAAAAAGTATTTCATAAATCACCTGGGGTTTTTCCTACTTCTGCAAGAAATCTTTTAAAAAGTTAACTGAGATGTATTTGAAATATATATTATTTACACACATGTACATATATGTGTATATGTATATATGGATGTGTATATACATATAAATGTGTGTATGTATGTGCATATATATATATATATATATATATATATATATATATATATATATATATTTTAGGAGTTCCATCCAGAGTGCCCTAAAATATCGAGAATCAATTTCACAGTTTTAAAAGTCAAAGTCACTCTGGTAGTTTTGTAGTCGGTAGGTTTCAATGGAGAAACTGAGGACAGAAAAACAATTTCTCACTATCAGTGCAGAGGAACAGTGGTAATGTCTGGTTGCTAAGGGACAGGGCACAGGATGTAGTGACACTCCATAGCTACTGGAAGAGTAAAGAGGAGAAAGGCATGCCTTGCAGGTTAAGACAAAAACTTCCAGTTGGTCCACACAGAGTGCTAAGTACCTGTAGGATATCCAGAGAAAATCCAACTAAAAGCCAAGGAGAAGGATCTTGGTTGGAGGCATGGAATCTATTAGTTTCCTAGAGTTCTGTAACAAAGCACAAAGGAGTGATTGGTTTGAACAGCAGAAGTATGTAGTAATTAGGTATTTTTCTTTGTTTGTTATTTTGTTTTGTTTGTTACTGTTGTTTTTCTCTTTGGGCTCTTTACTCTTTGGGGGGGCCTGCCGCCAGCTCCCAAATAAATGCACATGGAGGCTTATTCTTTCATATAAATACCCAATCTTAGCTTCGCTAATTTCTAGCCAGCTTTTCTTAAATTATCCTGTCTACATCTTTTCTATTATTATTATTATTATTAATTCAAGTTAGGGAACAGGCTTGTTTCACATGTAAGTCCCGTCTCCCTCTCCCTCCCCTCACCTCCATCCCTCCTCCCCCACCTCCAACCTACCCCCCACCCCATCCACCCACCACTCCCCAGGCAGGGTAGGGCCCACAACAGGGGCTCCACAAAGTCCACCAAATCTTCCTGTGTTGGGCCTAGGCCCCTCTCCATGTGTCCAGAGACAGAGCGCAACCCTTCACGTGGGATGGGCTCTCAAAGTCCCACACACACACCAGGGGAAAACGCCAGTCCACCTCCAGAGGCCCCGGAGTGCAGGGGCCTCCCCATTGGCATCCATGATCAGGGGGCTGGATCAGTCCCGCACTGGCCTCCCAGACAGCGTCTGGGGTCGATATGCTTTCCCTTTTTCAGGCCAACTGTTTCTGTGGGTTTCTCCAACCTGGTACAGACCCCTTCAATCTTCATTCCTCCCTCTCTTCAACTAGGTTCTAGATTTTAGCTCAGTGTATTTCTGTGGATGTCTGTCTCTGCTTCCATCAGCCACTGGATGAGGGCTCTAGGATAGCATAGAGTAGTCATTAATCTCATTCTATGGGAAGGGCTTCTAGGCTATCCTCTCCTCCACTGCCTGGACTGTCAGATCGTGTCATCCTTGTAGGTCTCTGGAGATCTCCCTAGTTCCAGATCTCTTCTCGGACCTTATAGTAGCTCCCTCTGATATGGTATCTCTCATCCTGCTCTCTCTCCTCTATTCTTCCTGCTACTCAATATCTCTGCTCCTCCATTTCCTCTCCTCTACTCTTCTTCTTGTGCTCTTATTGTGGCAGCACCCTCTCCCCTACCCTCATGCTCTCAATTTGCTCGGGAGTTCATGCCACTTGCCATTCCTGGGGTCTATTTATCCCTTAGAGTCCTTCATGTTTCCTAGTTTCTTTGGTGAAGAGGATTATAGGCTGGTAAACCTTTGCTCTATGTCTAAAAATCATATATGAGTGAGTACATACCATGTTTGTCTTTTTGTGATTGGGTTACCTCACTCAGGATGGTTTCTTCTAGTTCCATCCATTTGCCTGCGAATTTCAAGATTCCATTGCTTTTTTCTGCTGAGTAGTACTCCATTGTATAAATGTACCACATTTTCTCTTTCCATTCTTCAGTTGAGGGGCATCTAGGTTGCTTCCAGGTTCTGGCTATTACAAACAATGCTACTATGAACATGGTTGAACATATGTCTTTGTTGTATGAAATGCACTATTTGGGTATATACCCAAGAGAGGAATGGCTGGATCTTGAGGTAGATTAATTCCCATTTTTCTGAGCAACCGCCATACTGATTTCCAGAATGGTCTTACAAGTTCACACTCCCACCAGCAATGGAGGAGTGTTCCTTCTTCTCCGAATCCTCTCCAGCATAGGTTGTCATTGGTATTTTTGATTTTAGCCATTCTGACAGGTGTGAGGTGGTATCTCAGAGTTGTTTTGAGTTGCATTTCTCTGATGGCCAAAGATTTTGAGCACTTTCTTAAGTGTCTTTCAGCCATTTCAGATTCCTCTGTTGAAAAATCTCTGTTTAGTTCTGCACCCCACTTTTTAATTTCATTGTTTGGTGTTTTGGTGGCTAGCTTCTTGAGCTCCTTGTATATTTTGGAAATCAGCCCTCTGTCAGATGTGGGGTTGGTGAAGATCTTTTCCCATTCTGTGGGTGGTGGTTTTGTCTTACTGACTGTGTCCTTTGCCTTACAGAAGCTTCTCAGTTTCAGGAGGTCCCATTTATTGATTGCAGACCTCAGTGTCTGTGCTCCTGGCGTGATGTTCAGGAATTGGTCTCCTGTGCCAATTTGTTCAAGGGTAATTCTCACTTTATCTTCTAGAAGATTCAGTGTGGCTGGGTTTATGGAGAGATCTTTGATCCATTTGCACTTAAGTTTCGTGCATGGTGACAGGTATGGATCTATCTGCAATTTTCTGCATGTCCGAATCCAATTGTGCCAGCACCATTTGTTGAAGATGCTATCTTTTTTCTATTGTATAGATTTAGCACCTTTGTCAAAAATAAGGTGTTCGTAGGTGTGTGGATCAATATCTGGGTCTTCATTTCGATTCCATTGGTCTATTTGTCTATTCTTGTGCCAATACCAAGCTGTTTTCAGAACTATGGCTCTATAGTAGAGCTTGAAGTCAGGGATGGTGATGCCTCCAGAAGATCTTTTATTGTAAAGAGTTGTTTTGGCTATCCTGGGTTTTTTATTTTTCCATATAAAGTTGAGTATTGTTCTTTCAATGTCTGTGAAAAACTGTGTTGGGATTTTGATGGGGATTGCATTGAATCTGTAGATTGCTTTTGGTAGGATTGCCATTTTTACTATGTTAATTCTACCTATCCAAGAGCATCTTTCCATTTTCTGGTATCTTCTTTAATTTCTTTCTTTAAAGTCTCAAAGTTCTTATTGTACAGGTCTTTCACTTTTTTGGTTAGTGTTACCCCCAGATATTTTATGTTGCTTGTGGATATTGTGAAAGGTGATGTTTCCATGATTTCTTTCTCATTGAGTTTATCATCTGTATACAGTAGGGCTACAGATTTTTTTGAGTTAATTTTGTATCCTGCTACCTTGCTGAAGGTGTTTATCAGCTGTAGGAGTTTCCTGGTAGAGTTTTTCGGGTCACTAATGTAGACTATCATGTCATCTGCAAATAGTGAAAGTTTGACTTCTCCTTTCCAATTTGTATCCCTTTGATCCCCTGTTCTTGTCTTATTGCTCTAGCTAGAACTTCAAGTACAATATTGAAGAGGTATGGAGAGAGTGGACAGCCTTGTCTTGTTCCTGATTTTAGAGGAAACGCTTTGAGTTTCTCTCCATTTAGTTTGATGTTGGCTATTGGTTTGGTGTATATTGCATTTATCATGTTTAGATATGTTCCTGTTATTCCTGTTCTCTCCAAGATCTTTATCATGAAGGGATGTTGGATTTTGTCAAAGGCTTTTTCAGCATCTAGTGAGATGATCATGTGGTTTTTCTTTTTCAGTTTGTTTATATGGTGGATTACATTGATGGTTTTCGTATGTTGAACCATCCTTGCATCCCTGGGATGAAGCCTACTTGATCGTGGTGGATGATTTTTCTGATATGTTCTTGGATTCGATTTGCCAATATTTTATTGAGTATTTTAGCATCGATGTTCATGAAGGATATCAGTCTGTAGTTCTCTTTCTTAGTCTTATCTTTGTGTGGCTTGGGTATCTAAGTGATTGTAGCCTCGTAGAAAGAGTTTGGCAATATCCCATCTGCTTCTATTGTGCAGAACAGTTTGAGGAGTACTGGTATCAGCTCTTGTTTGAATTTCTGGTAGAATTCTGCAGTGAAGCCATCTGGCCCTGGGCTTCTTTTGGTTGGGAGGCTTTTGATGACTGCTTCTATTTCATTAGGGGTTATGGGTCAATTTAAACTGTTTATCTGATCTTGGTTTAATTTTGGTAAGTGATATTTATCCAGAAAACTGTCCATTTCCATTAGATTTTCGAATTTTGTGGAGTACAGGTTTTCAAAGTATGACCTGAAGATTCTCTGAATTTCCACAGTGTCCGTTGTTATATCCCCCTTTTCGTTTCTGATTTTGTTAATTAGCATGCTCTCTCTCTCTGCCTTTTGGTTAGTTTGGCTAGAGGTTTGTCTATCTTGTTGATCTTCTCAAAGAACCAACTCTTTGTTTCATTGATTCTTTGTAATGTTTTCCTAGTTTCTACTTTATTGATTTCAGCCCTCAGGTTGATTATTTCCTAGCGTCTACTCCTCCTTGGTGAGTTTGCTTCTTTTTGCTCTAAAGCTTTCAGTTGTTCTGTCAGTTCTCTAATGTGACTTTTTTCCAGTTTCTTCATGTGGACACTTAGTGCTATGAACTTCCCTCTTAGCACTGCTTTCAGAGTGCTAAGTCCCATAAGTTTGGGTATGTTGTGTCTGCATTCTCATTAGATTCTAGGAAGTCTTTAATTTGTTTTTTTTTTTATTTCTTCCTCAACCCAGGAATGGTGCAATTGGGTGTTATTCATTTTCCAAGAGTTTGCAGGTTTTCTGCCATTTGTATTGTTTCTGAATTCTAGCTTTAATGTATGGTGGCCTGATAAGATACAGGGGATTATTTCAATTCTTTTGTAACTATGGAGGTTTGCTTTGTTGCCTACTATGTGGTAAATTTTAGAGAAGGTGCCATGTGGTGCTGAGAAGAAGGTATATTCTTTTGAGTTTTGATGGAATGCTCTATAGATATCCGTTAACCCCAGTTGGGTCATAACTTCTTTTAGATCCTTTGTTTCTTTGTTGAGTTTCTGTCTGGTGGTCCTGTCTAGTGGCGTAAGGGGGGGTGTTGAAGTCTCCTACTATAAGTGTGTGTGGTTTTATGTGTGGTTTGAGCTTTAGTAATGTTTCTTTCACAAATGTGGGTGCCTTCATATTTGGGGCATAGATGTTCAGGATTGAGACTTCATCTTGATGGACTTTTCCTGTGATGAGTATGAAATGCCCTTCTTCATCTCTTTTGATTGATTTTAGTTTAAAGTCCAATTTGTTAGATATTAGGATTGCAACACCAGCTTGTTTCTTGAGCCCATTTGATTGGAAAATCTTTTCCCTTCCTTTTACTCTGAGGTATCGCTTGTCTTTGAAGTTGAGGTGTGGTTTTGTAAACAGCAGAAAGATGGATTCTGTCTTCGTATCCATTCTGTTAGCCTATATCTTTTTATGGGTAAGTTAAGACCATTGACATTTAGGGATATTAATGTCCATTGTTCATTGGTTCTTCTTTGTTTTGGATTTATTGTTGGTGGTGTCATTGTGTGTGGATTTCGCCCTCCTGCTTCTTTTTGTGTTTGGTAAAATTAGATTATCTATTGCCTGTGTTTTTGTGCATGTAGTTATGTTCCTTGGGTTGGAGTTTTCCTTCCAGAACCTTCTGTAGTGCTGGATTTGTGGATATGTATTGTTTAAATCTGTTTTTGTCATGGAATATCTTGTTTTCTCCATCTATAGTGATTGAAAGTTTTGCTGGGTACAGTAGTCTGGGTTGACATCCATGCTCCCTTAGTGCTTGTAGGATATCTATCCAAGACCTTCTGGCTTTCAGAGTTTCCATTGAGAAGTCGAGGTGTGATTCTAATTGGTTTGCCTTTATATGTTACTTGGCCTTTTTCCTTTGCTGCTCTTAATATTTTCTCTTTATTCTGTAGATTTGGAGTTTTGATTATTATGTGTCAGGGGGACTTCTTTTTGTGATCCAGTCTGTTTGGCGTCCTGTAAGCTTCTTGTACTTTCAGAGGCATATCCTTCTGTCGGTTGGGGAAGTTTTCTTCTATGATTTTGTTGAATATGTTTTCTGTACCTTTGAGCAGTGTTTCTTCACCTTCTTCTACACCTATTATTCTTAGGTTTGGTCTTTTCACGGTGTCCCATATTTCCTGGATATTTTGTGTTAGGGATTTGTTGGACTTGAGGTTTTCTTTGGTTGATGAATGTATATCCTCTAGCGAGTCTTCAATAGCTGAGATTCTCTCTTCTGTCTCTTGGATTCTATTAGTTATACTCACATCTTTAGTTCCTGATCGTTTATCCAGTCTTTCCATTTCCAGCATCGCCTCATTCTGTGTTTTCTTTATTGTGTCTAATTCAGCTTTCATGCTTTGAACTGTTTGAATTGTTTCCTTCACTTGTTTGGCTGTTTTATCTTGGGTTTCTTTAGATTCTTTAAGAGATTTGTTTATTTCTTGAATTTTTTGGTTTGTCTTTTCCTCCATTTCGTGTAATTTTTTGCTTGCTTTTTCTTCTATTTCTTTAAGGGATTTTCTTGTTTCCTCTTTGAAGGTCTCTATCATCTTGCTGAGATAATTTTTGAGGTCCATCTCTTCTTCGTGCACTGTGTTGGGCTTTTTAGATCTTGCTGGAGTTGAGTCCCTAGATTCTGGTGGTGTCATATTGGTCTTTCTGTTGTTGAGTGAGTTCTTATTCTGTCTTCTTCCCATATCTTTTTCCAGTGAGTGCAGGTGGGGTCTCTCTATCTCCTCTTGTTACGCAGTAGTGTGTGTGAACCAGGATTTCAATGTTCGAAACTCTGGATGGTCTTGCCTCTCCTGGTAGTCTCCTCACTCTGAAGGAGTTAGGCCTCCATAGGGATCGGGTGTGTGGGGGTAGGACAGGAAGTAAGAGTGGGGTGTTTCCAGGCTCTGGAGGTTCCTCACTGCCTGGGCAGGTCTACCTCAAGCAGGAGCAGGCCCAGGGAGATCGGGGTGGATGGGGCTTTGAAAGGGAGTTGGGTAAGAGTGGCGGATCACTCACCTCCCTGCAGATCGGTCGGCGGAAAGGGAAGGAAGAGTGGCCTGTACCCAGATTCAGGGAGCTCCTCCCTGCCTGGGCATGTCTACTTCAAGCAGGCACAAGCCTGGGGAGATCTGGGTGAACGGCGCTTTAGACAGGAGTTGGGTAAGAGCAGGGAGTCACTCACCTCGTTGTGATCAGTCGGTGGAAAGGGAAGGAAGAGTGGCCTGTAAGCGGATTCAGGGAGCTCCTCCCTGCCTGGGCATGTCTACTTCAAGCAGGCACAAGCCTGGGGAGATCTGGGTGAATGGCACTTTGGACAGGAGTTGGGTAAAAGCAGGGGGTCACTCACCTAGTTGCTAGGTGGGTCGGAGGAAAGCTACATCTGGGCTTCTTTCTCTTTTTCTGTGTATCTTTTCTTTCCTTCATTATTTCTAGTTACTATTACTTGTTTTTACTTCTAAGATACATGCATGTACCACAAGTTTTTCTGGGCAAACATTTTTTTTTTATTCTAACAACCAGAGATTTACCTAGGAAGGTCTCTAGGCATAGGAGACCTCACCTCTGGGGTGCCAAATGAATTTACCATGATGGAGAGAATAAACAGCTTCTCCCAATTGGCTGAACAAGCAAATGGAAGGACCCCACATGATGTCACCTGCTGGCTAAATAGAGTGGATCAGCACAGCCTAGATAAGACAAGAACCTTGAGTGAACCTATTCACTTGTGTCTACTACCTGGGGGATTACGGTGGACACTATATTTTCTGGCAAATAGAACATGGGCTGTAAAGTCTGGTTTGGGATCGATCAATAGCAAGGCAAACAATCATCACATCCCTAGGGAAGGGTTGTCACCAGGAACATGGAGGCAAGAATACCAATATCAAGGGCCTTAACCTCAAACTTCCCTAAAGCAATGGTGTGGGGTATAGAGGAAAGGTAATCAGAGATCACGACCAGGCAAGTCAGCCCTAAGCTGCCCCCTTAACCTAGAAATACCACAAACCACAAAGCTATAGTCCTGTAACTGCCCTACATCAGATGTAGCTTAGAAAGGTAATATAAGGTTAGTTGTTCACTGTAGGAGGCAAACAATTTAATGGTACATATCTATTATCATATATTGAACAATAACAACCATAACTACCTCAACTTGGACATGTACTGGGAACAGGTATGATCGTCCCTAGCTCTCTCCACGAAGTCTACTTTCATCTCTAACAAAACTGTGAAAAAGAAACAAGGTGGGGACTCATCTGAGGGTCAGGCATAGCCAGCAGCATAGCCAGCAGCACAGCCCTGAGACCCAATGGTCACATTTATGAGCACATAGACAGAGAGTCAGACCACAACGTAAGCCCCTTCCGATGCAGAACTACCCAAACACTAGGTGTTACAAAGCCTTGATCTCCAGCAAGCCAGCCATCCCTGGGAGACCGGCCTTGTGTAGAATGCAGAAAGCCTGTACATGCTTCAAACGTGGAAGCGTGTTTATCATCTATAGCCGTTTCCACAGCCAAAACATGACTGTGCCCAAAAGCTTTCTTAGCATACAGATACTAAACACGATTCTTCAGGGGATGGGAGCAGGCAAGAAGAGGGTCTGACAGTAGCGGAAGGTTTCTTTATCCTTCTGTATTTTTATGGTGTGTGTGTGTGTGTGTGTGTGTGTGTGTGTGTGTGTGTGTGTGTAGAGGTCAGAGGACAAGTCTTGGGAACTGGTTCTTGCCTTTCCCTTATTGAAGCAGGGTCTCTCTTTTTCTGCTGCCACTCTGTAAACTCCATGGTAGTTGTCCCAAATTTCTGGGTAATTGTTCTCTCCTACCATATGAATTCTGGATTACAGATGCAGGCCACATCTGTTTTTTTACTTGTGTTTCAGGAACCAAACTAGGGCCATCAGGCTTGGGTGGCCATCATCCTGGCCCTGGAAGGTTTCTTTAAGAGAATCCTCATGGCCCTTCGGCAGCCTCACACACACAGCTATTGTTTCTTAGCAATAGATTAGAATACCATCTGGCATGACTGGAGTCAGAAAAGTTATTAGCTGACAGGACATCAGTCTCCACTTCCGGGTTGTGTCATCTTGTGATCCTCTTGTAGTCTCTTCCCAGCAGCTATCAGTCTGTGTTGAAGGAGATACTCAGCGAACTGGCCTGTCACCATGAACTGGAAAAAGACATGAACATGCCCCTGTCTAAGCTAATGGAGGGCGAAAACAGGAAGAAGCTGGGACTCTTGTAAGTAACTGATGAGGGCAGCTGGCCAGTGTGTTCCAGGAAAGCAGATGTGGCAACAGGCCAAGTATAAACACTATGACCTGAGGAAAAGACCTGAACTAGGGTCGGGCTGGAGCCCTGAGTCAGGAAGCAAGCCCAGGCCAGACACAAGGACCTGGGTAACACCCAAGAATCAGATGCACACAAGATCCCGTTGCCAGGCCCAAAGCTCACAAGGAAGGAAACCACAAGGGTGTGGGCACAAAAGAGAAGCAAAGGCAAGCAAGTCTTTGATTTGTACGTTGACATGAGCCCAGGTAAAAGGCCTTAATCAAGGCAGAAAGTGGTGCTCGGTCTGTCTTTAAAGATAAAACACATTGGCTAAGCCTGCTTAAAATTTTTCTACCAGGACTGATTTAATGTCTTTTTCCCCCAGATATCAGTGTCATTTCTATTTGGTTGGATCTAGCAATATGAATGGTTTTGTGTTGTTTTGAGTTTCAAGGGCTTTTGCGTGGTTCTGGTCAGTTCATGGACAATGCTATTTTTCTAAGCCATGTCCAGATGTAACCCCCCATGGGATTCAGATAAACTATAGAGAAGCAGGCTGCAGGAACTTAACTCATATAAGCTTCCGTGGCACCTGGACCTCCATGTCTGTTCCTGGCCCCAACATGAGCTTCACTGGATTCAGTTTGAAAGATCAGCTTAAGTAGCCATACTGATCAGTTACAGGCCACTTGGAAAGAACTGAGTAGATGCCATGTGACATCCCTTAATTCTTGAGAGCACCAACCAGAAGGCAATCTGGGTCAGATAACAGAGCCCTCCTTCTGGTTTCCCCCAGTAAAAGACTCCACATCCTCTAAGCACACTACACTATTTATTGTGATACACAAACATGGGTTAAACTTGACTTTTGAAGATTATTTACATTTCTTTCAGGTTGAAGAAAAATTTTAGCAAATACAGAGACACAATTATGTGGATTATGGAAAAATGTGAAAGTAAGCACCCTTCTACCAGTCTCTATCCATGTCTGGCCTTTGTTTGCCTACTTGCTTGCTCTCAGCTATGTTTCTCCTCTCTAATACTACTCAGGAGCCCCCTCCCGCTGCCTAGGGAATGGTGCCACTTACAATGGCCCATGTCTTCCTACAGCAATTAACAATCAAGGCAATTCCCATAATCAAGACTGACCCACAGACATGCCCACTGACCAACCTGATCTAGATAATTCCTGATTAAAACTCTATTTCCATGTGATCCTGAGTTGTGTCAAGTTGACAGTTAAAACTAACCAGCACAACTTCTAATTTGAAAATGAAATAATAATAAGGCTGGGGTCACTGTAATGCACCACCATCATGCCTGCCTACACCCTCTGGATCCCTGACGCCTAAACTGTTTGAGCAGTCTATACAGAAAAGCAATGGTTTTAATTGATGAGTGGCTTCCCCTTCGTGGTCTTAATATGGGCAGTTCCAAGGAAACCTCTAGGCACCTTTGAGATGTTATCCACTTACTTCCTGAGTCTGGCCTATTGTCCTGTATTACTTACTGATAAACCTCCCCACATTTCTGAACACTCTAATTTCCAAGCTAAGGTTGGAAATTGTACAGGCAGCTCTGCAAACAGCTCTGTGCTTGTTATAAAGCCCTGCTGCCATTGTCTTGAAATTCTTTGTGATTTCAGAACAAGGGCCCTTGTGTTTTTATTTTGCATCATTAAATGAGATAGCATCTACTATCCAGAACCATCTATTCCAAAAAAGGCACACAGTAGTTGACGGTAGTAATGCACACCTTTAATCCCAACAGTCAGGAGACAGGGCCAGGTAGATCTCTGAGTTCGAGGCCAATCTGGTCTACAGAGTGAGTTCCAGGACAGCCAGAGCCACACATGAGGGCTTGTTTAACCAACCTCCCCTGACCCAGATGCTAACGAAGCCGGGGTCCTAATCCCCACCAAGAGTGGTGCCATGTGCAGCAGGTCCTCACTGTGGCTCCTAGTACCATGTTCAGCTCACCAAGAAGCATGGGGAGGGAGTTTGCCCCTCTAGCTCTACTGTTATAAAAAGACAAAAAGATTAATATAGAAATGTGTTTCCATGCAAACTAGGTTAAAATGCTCTTTTAGAAGCACAATAAGAAAATAATGTTTCAAAATCCTGCTTTTTGTACAAAGTAAACCAAATATGCAAAAATGTTTGGAGACTGTGTAGAATATTTTTAAAGATTATTAACCTTTTAGAAACTGCCAAAACTGAATAGTAAGAAATAAACTATGGGGCTTAGATGTGTCTCAGTCAGCTGAATGCTTGCCTTGTACGTACTAGGTCCTAGGTTCAAACTCCAGCACAGCATAAACTGGGAGCTGAGGCATATGCCTATAATTCCAGCACTCCAGAGGTAGTCACAGGGTCAGGAGATCAATGCCAGCCTGAGCTACATGAAATTCTACCTCAATAAATAATTTAAAACTAAATGTAGGTGGGCGTTGGTGGCACACGCCGTTAATCCCAGCACTCGGGAGGCAGAGGCAGGCAGATCTCTGTGAGTTCAAGGCCAGGCTGGTCTCCAGAGCAAGTGCCAGGATAGGCTCCAAAGCTACACAGAGAAACCCTGTCTCAAATAACAACAACAACAAAAAAAACCTAGATGTAATTTAAATAAAAATGATCACAGGACCCCAGTCATCAGACCTCAAAAGAAAGGCTTCTTCCTACATCTTAAATAACATGTTAACAAACATGTATATTTTACATTTCCTTTTTTTAAAAGTTAATCCTCGAGTCAGCCCATGAGTCCTCAGCATGCCCCACTGACCTGATAAGTGACTGAGTCCTCAAGCCCTGTAGCACCCTAACAGATGGAGTGTAACTCTGTTCCTCTTCTCTCACAAATACCGGAACTGCTGCAATCACCCGAATGAAAACAGTTGTCATATACTCTTTGAACAACAGGTCAGAAAATGTCCGAGAAGGCCACTACCATTACATACCAAGTATCAACTATGGTAGAGCCAGAGCAGTCAGACACAGAAGAAATCCTAAGACATAGTACTTCTTTCAAGAAGAAGTTAAGGCTAGATGCAGAATGGATACGGGCAAAGATGAAGGTAAAAACGACAGTGTGTTGTTGTGTTCACTGGGAACAGGCTTTCTTGCTTTTGTTTTTGGGTCCGGTGACGCACATGCATCATCATCAGACACAAACAAAGAAAAAATGTCACCCATACGTAGAGACCCAGCTGCCTGTGTAGACGGTTGGAGCAGTGGCTGGGGTTTTAGTAGGTCTGGTTGAGCATCTTCTCCCTGTAGGACCTGTATTAAGCAATTAGGTGTAAGGATCAGAATAAAGGGGCTGGAGAGATGGCTCAGAAGTTAAGAGCACCGACTGCTCTTCCAGAGATCCTGAGTTCAATTCCCAGCTACCACGTGGTGGCTCACAACCATCTATAGTGAGATCCGGTGCCCTCTTCTGAACTGCAGGCAGAACACTGTATACATAATAAATAAATAAATAAATAAATATCTTTTTAAAAAGGATTAGAATAAATAAACTGCATAATGGGACTGCAGAGATGGCTAAGAAAATGTACAGGGGGCCTGAGTTCAAGTCCCAACACCCATATCAGGCAACTCAATTGGCCATAACTCCAGGTCTGGGTATGTCAGATCTCTGGCCTTGTCAGGCACCCACACACGTGTCATTCACACACACACACACACACACACACACACACACACACACACACACACTTTAAAATAAATAAGCAATCTTTAATAATAAACTTAATTTAAAGGTAGTTTCCTTGGTAATAAATTAGAATCAACATTTTAAAGTAGAATCAACAAAATCAGTTCCACAGTGAATAAACACATAAACTGTAGTACATGCACAGAATGGAGCTAGAAGTCTGAGGCAGGAGAATCATACGTAAGAAGTTAGCCTGGGTTGTATATCAAGTGGTCTTTATTATCCCAGAGTTCTGGTGTCTATTTGCCTTAACAAAATTCCCAAAGCTAGAAGTCACATTTAAATGTCATCAGGGAGAACAACTCACATGAACCCCCTCTTAGCTGCAAGGGAGCTGGGCAGGAGACTCCACAGCTAGGTGTCCAGAGTGGAATTTCATCAGTTTGCACTCAGAGGAAAACCAGCTAGCAGTGTTCACACAATCCTTGAGGGAGAGAATGGGAAAGCAGCACTGTACACCATGGTGCATCTTCCGACCTCCATACAAGCTCCACACCCTCCATCTCCATCCTACATGTACAAGGGAGATGTAGGCAACCCAACCCAAGCCAAGCAAACTTCTGCACACAGGGGAAAGGGCTCTCTAGGTTACACAGATCGTGATAGCTTAGACGCCTTGCTGGATCTTGGCTCCCTCACTCCCCCACCCCTGGTCTCACTTCAATAAACTAAAGGAAACATTCTCCAATTTTAGCCTAATCATCTCACAAAGCCTTTCTAAACACCCACTGGGTACCTGCAATGACTGGGCACACAATAGCCTACTAAACAAATATCAGCAAGTGTTCATATAAACTAGGTCCTCCAATGCATTTTAATTAATAACAACGATGGTGTCACCAAACGTACCATATCCATTGCCAAACGTAAGAACACTTACATAACTCCGACATCAAAGAAGAAATCATATTGGTCCTTGAAAATATAAAGATGAAAATGAAATGGTTTCACTCCTGGTAAACAGCTCAGACAATATCTGGACCTTATTATTTTAACTGCTCATAAAATGCAGGAAGAGGGCTGGAGGGATAGCTCAGCCGTTAAAGGCTAGGCTCACAACCAAAATGCAGGAAGAAGCGGGGGAAGAATCATGAAGAAGGCTGAAAATCCAAATGTTAGCATTCAGATCTAGGAAAGAAACTTACAAGGCATAAACAAAGAACTGGAACATATAAAACATGAACCAGTGTATAGAAAAAAAAAAAACTAGTAAAGCAAGCAGGCTTTCTGGCAAGGTTGATCCAGGGGAAAAAAGTTTTTAAGTATAAAAAGAATGAAGGCATAAGGATAGGGGAAGTCGAGATTTTTTTTAAACAGTATATGCAAGCTTTGTATGGCAATAAATACAATGTTTTGCATAAAATGATAATTTCCTAGAAAAATATCATTTACTAAAACTAATTCAAGAACAAGGTTTTAAAAACCTAAATTTACCAATGTTACAGGATGGGTTGTGTTCCCTTAAAGGGACATGTTAATGTCCTAACCTCCAGTGCCATAGAGTATGGCCTCAGCTAGAAAAAGCATCCCTGGGGATGTAATTAGGCAAAGATGAAGGCTTATTAGAATAGTGAACGAGTAGATAGGTCCCTATCCACTTAAGAGAACCCGTGAAGAACCCATTACCGCACAGAAACAGAGTCAGAGACTGGGGTGACATGTGCCGGAGATAGAGGGATCGCCACGCCTTCCTCACAGGTTTGAGAGACCTAATCCACATCTTCTTTTCACTCATGTTGCCTTTGCAATGGTGAGAGCATATTTCTTCTTTTAAGACTTCTTTACACGTATGAGTGATTTGCCTACACATATGTATGTGTACCAAGTGTGTGTCTGGTGCCTGTGGAGGTTAAAAGAGGTTGATATATCCCCTGGAACCAGAGTTACAATTAGTTGTGAACCACCATGCGGGTTCTGGGAATGAACCTGGGCCTCTGCAAGAGCAACTAGTGCTCTCAACAGCTAAGCCACCTTTCCAAGCAAGGTAGCATATGGGTGCTGATTGCAAGTAGAGGCGGGAGCTGAGTATGCTAGTGATCCCACCTCTCCCTAAAGGACAGCTGTTACCTGCCTGCTTTCCCTGTCTCTTCTCAGGCACATCAAAGTGATGGAAAATTAATTGCCTACCACAGTGGGAGGAATTTCCGTATTCTTTTTCCTAATGGCACAGGCCAGATTTAGTATCCACTGGGGAAGAAGGAATGCTCATGTTGACACCTAAAATGTTCACAATTCAGGCCTGGCATATGTGTTTTGACTGAGAATTGTGTCCTCTTTGGTGCCTAACTTTTCTCTGGGAGAGAGGGGCTGACCCAAGAAACTGCTTGCGCCTTAACCAACTCGCAGCTATCCGTCAGGGAACCTGGCTCTGCTCATCACCTGCAAAGGAGTTGCCAAGTTCACATACATTGTTCTGGAAGACTGTAAAGAAAGAAAGATCCGAGGCCTTGTCACCAACTCTGGCCATGCCACCTTCTACAAAGAGAATGGAGGGATCTGGTAAGTTGGAGTCTTCAGACACCACCACCTGAGCCATGTGGAAGCTATATGATGGAAGGCTGCTCCCTGTCTCCTAATTTGTGCATGCTGGAAACATGAGAAGGACTATTACAGACCCTGCCTTCAAGAGAAAGTGTCATAGCATCCCCCAGAGTAAAAGAGCAATCATGGCCTCTATGACCACAGGCCACTTTACCTCTAAACTTTACCTCTAAACACCTTCCAAGGGCCCAACCTTGTGAGAACTGCCCCCAAAAGGCCCTGGGACCCTCTATTTTAGGAGCCTGGGAGTAGGGTTTTGGGATACACACATATACAGAATCCAGAGTCAAAAGACATATTCTAAATATTTCATTAAGATCAAACTTGTTTCTTAAGTCTCTAGTTCTGGCAATGGTGAAAGCTTTCTTTCCAGTTCAAGGTTACTAGGTCTCCTCAAGCTATCCTCAGCCTCCCTTAGGTACTCAGTATTTTTTTTTTTTCGAGACAGGGTTTCTCTGTGGCTTTTGGAGTCTGTCCTGGAACTCACTCTGTAGACCAGACTGGCCTCAAACTCACAGAGATCTGCCTGCCTCTGCCTCCTGAGTGCTGGGATTAAGGCGTGCACCACCACTGCCTGGCACTCAGTACTTCCTCTTCCAGCTGAAGCGATTACAGAGTAGAAGAAACCTATTATCTTGGGTTAAGGCATTTTCATCAAAACCAAATGCACTTTTATTTCTAAAAGTCTACGCTCATGTCCCCCCCACCCCCACCCCGGCCTTGGCTTGAGTACTACCTGCTCTCACGTGTGTAGAACATGCTGTCAAAGTCAGGTCCTGGATACAGGAATCACAGGTCCTTGAGGCAAGAAATGCAGTTAATGACTGCAAATCTTGTCTCGTGACATGCAGTCGGGTCTCTTCTCTCTAAAGTTTTAAGGTCAGAAGAAAACTTGAAGAAATCCAGGACCCATGTAGGTGAAGAAACTTGGACCCAAAGGATGACAGTCACTTGCCCTGAGCTGTATGTAGAAATCAATGCAAAATCAATGCATAAGATCTTAGGGCATTTAGTCTTCCTGATAAAAAGTGAGTTTAAAAGTCATCGAATAACAACCTCAAGGTCTGTCAACACACAAAGGGCAGAGAGTCAGAGCAGGCGTGAGAGCTGACCCCATCCTCAAGGCTCTCTCTGTGGGCCTGGGATCACTAGGATGGAGAAGAATGCTGCAAAGCTCTCAAGGGAGCAGGGAGTGGGGAGTGGGGAGCAGGAAAGGAGGCTTGCTGCATGAGGCCAAGGGAAGCCATGACTGAATCTCAAAACAGAGCCTGGATCTGGATGTACATTCCTTGTTGGAACCTCTCTATCCCACTGTCTTAGTTAGGGTGTAAAACACCATGACCAAAAAGCAAGTTGGGAAGTGTTTATTTCATTTACATGTATGTAACTGTTCATCAAAGGAAACCAGGACAGGAACTCAAACAGAGCAGGAACCCAGAGGCAGGAGCTGATGCAGAGGTCATTGAGGTCATGCTGCTTACTGACTTGTTCCTCATGGCTTGCTTAGCCTGCTTTCTGGTAGAGCCGAGGACCACCAGCCCAGGGATGGCACCACCCACAATGGACTGGGCCCTCCCCCATCAATCACTGATTAAGAAAATGCCCTACAGGCTTGCCTACAACTGGATCTTATGGAGGCATTTTCTCAGTTGAGGTTCCCTCCTCTTAGATGACTCTAGCTGTGTCAAGTTGACATAAACTATCCACTAAACCTTGTAGGCTTAAGCAGAAAAGGGAAAGGAGGAGGGTCAGAGGAGGCCAGGGGCCATGACTAAAGAGGGTCTCTTGCACCCAGATGTGGTTTCTGACCCATCTCTGTCCCCCAGGGTGAGCCTGAGCAAACTCCTGGGCTACTACTTCCCCAAAGACAAATATCAGAAGGCCTGGAACTGGTGGAACCTGAGCATCCACGTACATGCACCCCCCATCATGTGCCTCACTTTGAAACTCAACAAGTACATCCATGTACAAATAAGAAGCCAGGACAAGGTCATCTTCTGCTTCTTTGCCCCCAAACAGAAGAGGATTTATTTAAACATGGGCACCAAGTACAAGGTAAAGTCTTCACTCCCCCAACCGGCAATCAGAGAAAGGGAATATAAGAAGAGATCAGGGTGAGGGAAAATATACAGTCCCCAGGAACCTACTCTAGGCAACCCACTTCTTCCAGCTAGACTGCACCTCTTGCTTTTCATCACCCCCAATAACAATGCCATCCTATTCAGAATCCATCAAGGGATTAATCCATATCTAAAAACACTGTCACACACAGAGAAGCGTGCTTTAGTAATCTACAAGGTGAGTCGCAGTCCAATCAGGATAACAAGCCTGTCTTAGTGTTTCTGTTGCTTGACAGCAGGTTGGGGAAGAAAGGGTTTATTTGGCTTACACTTCCATATCACTATTCATTATTGAGGTTAAGCCAGGACAGGAACTCAAAAACAGGGCAAGAATCTGGAAGCAGGAGCTGATGCAGAAGCCACAGAGGGGTGCTGCTTACTGGCTTGCTTCCTCTGGCTTGCTCAGTCTGCTTTCTGATAGAACCCAGAACCACTAGCCCAGGGATGGAACCATCCACAATGGACTGGGCCCTTCCCCCATCAATCTTTAATTAAGAAAATGTCCTACAGGCTTACCTACAGTCCAAGTTTATGGAGGTATTTTCTCAATTGAGGTTCCCTCCTCCCAGATGACTTTAGCCTGTGTCAAGTCGACAAAAAACCACCCAGCACAACAATCAAGGTTAACCGTTGTCTTAGGGTTTCAATTGCTGTGAAGACACACCATGATGATGGCCACTCTTCTAAAGGAAAACATTTAATTGGTTCAGAGGTTTAGTCCATTGATGGCATGGTGTACAGGTAGACATGGTGTTGGAAAAGGAGCTGGGAGTTCTACATCTGGCTGGGCAGGCAGAAAAGTGAGACACACTGGGCCAAACAGAGCTTCTGAAACCTCAAAGCCCGCCCCCAGTGACACACTTCCTTCAACAAGGCCACACCCACTTCAGCAAGACCTAAAGGTGCCACTTCCTATGAGCCCATGGGCTCCATTTTCATTCAAACCACTACAATCATATTGCCTTCCTTTTCCTCACACTCAGCCACATACACATGCATTCATGTAACATGCCAGAGCCTCAGGATTGCACGCCAGAGACACCAACACCACAAAGAGCTTCCTGTGGAAGTGTGCTGTCAATACACACTGCTTCGCTTGTTCACAGCTGCTCTGTCAGAAATTAAGGCCGGATGCAAGGGAGAGATTTATCCTCTTTGGTCCTCCCCAAGAGCACTGTTCTTACATACACACCCACAAATGGTACCGAACAGGGCAGACACAAGAGCTGGCTCAACCCTAGTTCCACTGGAAAGCAGCGTCACCAGCAGGTCATGTGACCATAGAAGGCCAAGAAGGGTACAGGTAGCAGGGCTAGGGAACGAGATCTGCTCTGGAGGGCAAAGGTTCCAGAGATATTCATCAGGGCCACAGTGGGGCTAAGCCCTGGGTAGGGGTACAGCATCTGAGCAGCACTGATCCTCACCCAATCTTCTATGCACCCCACAGTTTGTAAGCCTGAAACTGCTTGAAGCCATGAAGAATAAATCAATCCTGGAGACAGACCCTGGCCCGACATCGTGGAAGATCCAGGTCCTTCTGGGCAAAATAAGTAGTAGTCTGAAGCTCCTGACCCTGTCTGACTTGGAACACTTCACAAAGCTCATCAAGTTGGGACTTCGTAACCTCCGTAAGAGGAAAGCTCGAATCTTGTTTTAGGGTGGCCCCCAAGCCACCTCGTGCCTCCACTGCATATCTTGGGAATTGGGAGACCTCAGGGGTGCAGGCCACCCACAGAGACCTCTTCATGTCTTTGGGAGGCAGCTAGCAGTTCAGGACCTGTCCCAGCTCCTTTGTTTGGGGCCAAAGAGAAAAGGGGGACAGTAAACATGAACAGTGGCTGGTACACAGAAGGCGTAATCGTCAGCCCTGACCTGACTACTGGGAGACACATCATCTCAGTAGCTAACATTGGCCACTATGTGTCCCCTTGCTACCATCCCTGAAGTACAGCAATTCTTCCCTGGCTATCAGTACTTGCTTTCACTGAAGACATGGACCACCAAGCTCTGTCAATCATTACCTGTGTAATGTAGCTTTGTTCCTTAGTTTCTATTTTCTGTAAATGGGCCTAGAAATAGTCCTATGTGACAGAATCAAGAGTATTGAATTCATTCATGCAGATAGTACCCAAGGTAATGAACTCACATATCAAGCATCATTGCAATGACCCCTCCAACAGTGTGCATCTCTTAGTTAAGGCTGGGTGTCTGCATATTTCCCCCAGTTTACAGAGTCAGCCCCCATCCTCTGCCCTGTGTCATTTTTGTCATGATTCTAACGACCTAATTTACCATGTGCCATGAGCTAGTTGGGCCACGTGGCTCTGTGACACAGGCGGTATTTCTCTTGAAGACACGGAGGCCAAGCGAGACACAATGACTCCCTTTACAGCCTATAAGCTACCTGTCTACTAAGTGACATCACCCTTGTAACTACATGGTTATTTGTATAATTCCCCATGTCAGAGTATCTCCAAACCTCAAGGTTACCTCAGAACACTTCTACCCTTCATCTACTTTGTTGCGGGACGCACACCCATCCCGGTCCATCCTGGGCCCCCCTGGAAGACTGTCCCATCCATCAAGCTTCCGCTGACATTGTACAAGTCACACTCCACTCCTGGCTTTGGCACATTTGGGGAACAGTACAGACCACTGTTGCTCATGCCAAGCTGAGATTGCAATAGAAAACACTCACTCTGGGATCCCACTGTTTTCTGCACTGCCTTGAAGACTGTCACTAACACTGACCCCATCACGGATGGCCACTTGTCCATGCGGCTCTGTCATAGCAAAAGAAAACCTAGACAGAAACCCAACACCAGCCCGTACTTAGCTCCCTAAACAAGAAGCTGAACTGAGGCCCATAGAGCCCACAAGTTCACCCCTCAGATAGCTAAGGGCTCTTTGGGTCACTGGTTAGTCATTAACTGGGTAGCTAGACCAAATCGGGAAATGTGTCATCACCTAGCTAGAACACTCTGCTGAGCTGGCAGTGACCTCTAGATCAGAGCCCAGACGGCCCTGTCCTGGGATGCCTGACTTGTCCTAGACAGGCTTCCTGTACATCTCAGTTCACAGGCTTCTGTCCTCTGTGCACTCTTGAAGACCCTAGTGGTCTCTGGCTCACCCTGCCTCCGTTAGACACCTTTGGTCCAATCCAGTGTGGCAAGGGAGGGTGGAATTATGTAGTGTAAACAAAGCTCCATGATACCTAAGCATGGCATTTGAGGTTTATGGTCTCCCACAAAGTGCCTTGTGGGGTACCCTTTCTTCCCAGAATGACCTTATCACCAGGCTCAACCAAGAAAACCAAACACCTCTCAGCCCAGCCTGGCAATTAGCCATTGTCTAGTGTGAGCAGTACCACCTAAGTGCCAGCTCTGTGTCCTGCTCCCCTGATGAGTACCCACTGGCTGCCACCCACTTTCACCAAATGTCACACCCCCAACCCATCCCCTGAGCAGATGAAGTCGAACTAAAGAAGACTCTCAGAGGAAGCACACAGTCACTTCTGTGGCACTGACACACCTTCCTGGTGAGTGGTGTCACTGTAGAAACAGAACGCTGTTGCAAGGTAATGAGCTGAGACAAATATGGCACTGTGTTGGCATCCCCCTACACACCAGCATCACCATTTTAGTGACGACTTCTTGGCACTACATCTCTGCTCCACGTCTGTAGAGCCCTTTTCTCTCACTGCCATGCTTTGGACTTCAGTGTGCCCCTTGTCTCATCCTTAACTGTATCAAAGGCCTGGTCCCCCGCTGATGCACGATTGGGAGTTAGAGGAACTTCAGAGGTGGGGCCAGTGGGGTAACTGGGATGTGTCCTCTAAAGAGATAGATATTGGATACCGGGCCCCTCCCCTCCTCACTTCCTTGATGCTTGACATAAGCGGTTTGGCTCCACTATTATTTATTTCCCACCGTGACACTCAGACCACCACAGGCCCAGAGAGACGGAACCAAGCATGGGCTGAAGCCATGACCCCAAATAATTCCTCCTTTTCCATTGTCTCCAGACCCCCACACTCATCAGGACAACCTAAGGGTCTCCAGACATTGTCTCTATCCCCTGATGAAGATGGGGGTTATGGAGTTATCTCCACTGCTGTAGTTCCTGGCAACCTGCTGTGTTGGATGCAGGGGCATTGGTTAGTTTGTTATGGCCAAGTGCTTGTCTGCCTGGACTAACGTTTCATTTATTTGGGAAGACCAAATATACTATAACCTTAGAGAGTCTAATTTACTAATGGGAAAACTCAGGAAAATCCAGGCTTTGGTTCATCATATAAGATAGCTAGCCTCATTAAAAAGGAGGAGGAAGAGGAGGAGGAGAAAAGAAGGAAAGAGGGAAGAAGAGAAGAAGGGAGGGAGGGAGGGAGAGAGGAAGGAAGGAAGGAAGGAAGGAAGGAAGGAAGGAAGGAAGGAAGGAAGGAAGGAAGGAAGGAAAAGAGTTGTCACCAAAAGTTGAGGGTGGTCAAATCAGAAGGAACTGTAAGTCAAGTGGTTTCCAGGAAAGCATGAGAAACTGAGTTCAACTCTCCAGCACTCACATAAATACTAAGATGTCCTGGCCCAGCTATAATCCCAGCACTCAGGAGGCAGGGAGAAAATTCCCCAGGTAAACTAGATGGCCAGACTAGCCAAACCAGGGAGCTCTGGGTTCAAGGAGACCCTGTCTCAACTCCTAAGATGGAGAGTGATCAAGGAAGGCTCCTGGGATAAGTTTGGGCCTCCACACACACAAGCAAGCATGTGTATACACATGCATGCATGCCATACACAGGCATGCACAAAAGAGAAGGGGGCTCTGAAGAGGTGTGGCACCCAAGTAAAACGTGCAAATAGACCTTGAAAAATCTGTAAGATTGTAGAGAGGCAGTAAGTAAGTTGACATATAGACTACATATTAGATACTTAATTTGTTTTTTACGTGTGATAATACCGGGACTTGCAAAAGAGTATTCTCATTCTATAAGAGATTGATGCTAAAATATTTAGGAGCAAAAGTGTTTTAAGTACAACTTGAAAACACTTCAGCAAATGAATGTGTAGTTCTACACACTAATTAAAACTCAATTAAGTGTGTAAAAGAGCCCAATCTGGTAAGAAAACTTGTCTTAAAATATACATAGAAAAATCTGGAGGCTATATGCCAAACACTTAATGGTTTGCTCTGGGAAAAGGAGCTCATTTATGAGACTGTCATGCTTTATATGGGAACTCAAGCACTACAGATGACAAGCTGGGAGCATATCTGTGTGACTGGAAAATGTCTCTTCTTTAACTTTATTTTTTTTAAGGGAAAAAAAAAGATATTGGTCAGGTGACTGTATAAACAATGCCTCTGTGCTGGTTTCTACTGGCCTCACCCATTTCAGAAAGAAGGGTTCCCACTGAAGCAAGATGTGGTAGCACGCACCTGTACAAAGGCCAAGGCAGGATGACTACTGAGCCGAAGACTAGCCTCGGCTACATAGTATAAAACCCTGTCTCAATCTAGAAATCAGAAAGCACTGGGGGGGGGGGGGGCGGAGTCCCCCTGTCCTGAATAGGATCCATCACCAACAACTCCAGGTCCCTATAACCCAGTGGTTCTCAACCTTCCTAATGCTGCAACCTTTAATACAGTTTCTCATGTTGTGCTGACCCCCCAACCATAAAAAATCATTTTCATTGCTACGTCATAACTCTAATTCTGCTACTGTCATAAATCGTAATGTAATTATTTTTGGAGACAGTGGCTGGCCAAAGGGGTGGAAACCCACAAGTTAAGAACTTTTAAAGTTCCCTTTAAAGATTGACTGTATATCCTATTTATAAGGTACCAGCAGGGGAGAATTTAAAGATCTGGGATTGTTAAACCAGGGAGAAGATACAAATTTGTTTGTATTGTTATTACAACACTACTTAATTTCAATGCAACCATCTGACAATACTTGGGAAATTGGCAGTTTTACAAAAAAAAAAAAAAAAAAAAAAGTTTTTCACTCTGGTTTGGATCGGGAATGTCTCCCAAGTGTCCATGTGTTAAAAACTTGTTCTCCAGCCCAGCCCATGGTGCTACAAAGGTAGTGTTTACAGGGAAGGCCTTCTTATCAGAGGTGGGCTCTTGAAGGGGTTATGGGACCACACACACACACACACACACACACACACACACACCCTTGACTTCCTTTTTTTATTCCCAGATTTGCAAGGGCAGCCTTGCTGTCCCATGCTCCCCTGCCATGGCAAGTGGCCTCACCACAAGCCCCTAAGCAATGGGGACTGACATATACATTGTACTGCTGATTATATTGCCATGTGCTGTGCAAGTCCTCCCTCATCTCAGCATGTTTATTTTACATCAAGTCCCCCAAACGGTCCTAGGTCAGGCTGGCCCTATCAGGATGATCCCTCTGGCTCTGTAACAGGGACAGGGAAAACAGCAAAAAGGTGAGCCTTTCTGACAGAGGTTACTATTGCGTGCCCTGTGTATAAAATGCCTGCCTGGGAAGGGGCAGCTAGAAGTTCACCCTGGAGGAGAAAGCTCAGGTTGGTTAGCAACCCTGCTTGATTTCTGCTGGCTGTTGGAAGCCCGATCAGGCTAATCCAGTTTGTGCAGAATCTCATGAGTGTTTGATTTGACCATGCTTTGTGTTATGGGACGCCTCTATCCACCACTTGCTACTTGTGTTTGGTATATAATTAATAAACTCAATCATTCAAAACCAAAAATGGCTATAGGAGATCATTCTGCAGTCTCCAATCAATACATCATGATGGGAGCCAAAATGAGCTTTCTGTATTCATACGTGGACTTCTCTCAGGTATATTAGAGTAACAGAAAATAAACACCCCTCTAGCTAGTAAATCATTACAATATCTCAAAGCTGGCTCTGGTGCTCACCTCCCAGCACTTGGGAGGCCAAAGCAAGCAGACTGAGTTAGAGGCCAGCCTGGTCTACAAAGCAAGTTCCAAGACTGCCAGGGCTATACAGAGAAACCTTGTCTCAAAACACTAAAGAGAGAGACATCAAAGAAAGGACATCAAAAATGTCCTTTCATAATTATTACACGGTAATTAGCAGAGTGCACTGATGTCAAAATCCTGGTTATAGTGAACACCACAGCTTGTACAATGCTGTCATTAAACAGAATTAGTAAGATAAAGGGAACTCAGGGACTATTTCTTATAAATATACATGAGTCTAAAACTTGCCCCAATAAAATCTGCAATTAAAATATTTCTAAAGAATCTATATACATACCAAACACATGACAACAAAGTAGGAAGCAAAGATCTTTATTTTTTAAAAAATTTATTTATTAAAAACAGCAATTTCTAGCTAAATAATATAAAGCATTTTAAATTAATTATTTCAAAGTATGTACACTCTGTATAAGTAAACACTTGAAACTGTACAGATTTAAACAAATATTCATTCAGCAAACAAATTGGATCAGTACCACCTTCCCAGCACTTGGTAAGGTGTTGAGTGTTTTCAGAAATAAAAAAAATCAAACCCAAGAACAAGTGTCTCCTGGAGAACGTGTCGGGCTCTGTGCATCAGACTACTGGGTCACAGTGCTGTACAATCACGCCCTAATTTCTTTGGAAAGGCTATTTGAACACCAAATGTACATATAATACACAGAACTGGATATTACACTTTATCACATTAGACATGTATTAAAATAGTAAATACAATCTTCCTTAACTCATTCATTTCATAGCAAAGAAAAATATGGACCCCTCTTACCTTCCAGTTTCCCAAAATAGAGAGTAATATGCTCTACCAAGCAACGTCCACCACCAATTTAAACTGGGTTGAAAACCAAGTGGCCTGTTGCATCAGGATGGGTCACCCACACGCACACTGTGCAAGAAGCTGCTCCTTCCAGTCACTCCACCTGCACCATGAGGTCACCTGCCCTATTTCAGAGCCCTCAGCACAGTCCCACCTTCAAGTCTACAGTTTGAGTAACTGAAGAAGCAGGCTACATTTACTGTAACACCAGGGTCTAAGCCAATCCAATCCCAAATTCAGGCGGGATTCACAGGAAAATTCAGGGATGCTTATAGTCCTTTGACCCTTGACTGGTGGTGTATTTAATTCATGGGCAGTGTTTGCCACAGGTAGGTGTTTGGCTATTGCAGGACTGGGGACCCCAGAAAGCTGGTGTCTAGTACAGCACAGGCAACCAGAGTATTCTTCACTTTATAAAGGACCGCAACCAAGGCCAGCAGAAGGCCAGTGACTAAGATCTACTCCTGAAACCCACTCCCCACAGACTTCCCTCTATTCAGGATGTGCCAGACTCAAGATCCCATCACTGATAACTCCTACTCACAAACTGGTGCCCATACTGGGAAGGTCCCATTACCAAGACACATCTGTGTAGTGAGAATACAGTTTGGGAGAGGACCTTACATGAGGCCTTGGCTTCTTGCAACCGCCTCACATCAAGTCCATAGGAAGACAATAGCCTGAGTCCAGGAAAAGCAAGATGCCTTCTTGGAAGCAACCAGTCTACTCCCAACTCAAGTTCAAGATGGCTGGGAGAAACACTGCATCAGGATATAGAAGTAAGATTTCTCCAAGTAACAGTCACCGTGGGATGCCCGGTGGATAAAAGCCTTGCAGTGTCCACAGGAGCAATTGTGACCCAGCAGCTTTCCAGTGAGCTGAGTTCCTATGAAGTCCTTTGCACTATTTATTGTAACCTACTTTTATTGCACAATCTCTGTGAAGGAACGTTTCACTGTGAACCCATGGCCACCTCTTATTCCTCTCCATTTCTGGAGACCATTTCAATGAGGCTAACAATCTTTGGCATTTTGATCCTCTCCTGCTTCACTCAGGTTTCCTTCTGTAGGCAGCACCGAGCAGCACACCCATGTTTCTCAGAAGCCATCCCACATAGGGGTCTTGGGCATCCTGCAGGCTGCAGGACTCCTCAGGCCTCTCCCATGGGATAGACGGTTGACATCCATGGTCCAATGGTACTATTTAGAAACTGACAGCAGGAGATTCAGCTGAAAAGCAACAGAGAGGCCAGTATTAGTTGCTCTATGGAATTTCACCCTCAGAAGTCTCTAGTCCCAAAAGCATGAGGAAAGAAAAAGCCTTGGATGTTTACAGCCTAAAGGATCAGAGGCCTGTAGTCTGTGGATACCTGTTCCATTGAAGGACAAGCGATGATCTGGATGTCTTCAGGGGTGAACTCTTCCTTTAACAGAGCATGGAACTTCTGGTAGACTTGCTGAATGTTGTTCTTAGGAGGAGGAGGAAGAGGAGAGACCGTGTCAGACAGCCCAAGGAACATATGCACACTATGCACACGTTATAAACAAGAAATGCTAAGAGTATTAAATCACCATAGTTCTTGTCAAAATGAGTAGAGGAAATACATTTTTACGAGATTACCAAAGACATATAATTTGTACTTTAATGTTTTACACGCTAGCACAACCTGATGAAGACTTATCAGATAATTCCTGGAAACATTAAATTCTCATATATCTTATCCCCCTAGAGCATAGTAAGTCTTCAGCAATTTCTTACATAAAAGATAATAAAGTTTCAAGACACATAAAATGCACTTTAAAAAAAATCGACCAATGCCTTGGGTAAATCTGTGAACTCAACACGAACTGGAAGTTATGAGTCTTAAATCTACTCTGACACTTAATCCCTTGGTGGCTGTTACAAGTCATTTATTTCCCCTACGCACTAGTAAAATGGGGCGTAAATCCTGAAAGGCTGCTCTCCCAAGTGCTGAGCCACAGTGCAAAGTACAGATCTGATTTTTTTTTTTTTTTTTTGCTTATTTACTAAATTCTACTTTCAAAATTAACACAAGATTTAAGACAAAGTGAGCCAGGAATAAGATATAAGCAAATAGACATAGGCTTTGGAGGATCCCTTTGGAAGATCACAGAGAGCATTAACATCACTAACATCTGGGATGTCTGAAGGAAGAGAAAGTGACAGTAAGAAAAGCACACGTTAGTCACCACCAACAAGCTGCCACACCACTCACCCTAACAGGCTTAAACAAGATGAACTCGGTGTCCTTATTGGACAAGTACAGTGACATGCTTCTCAACGTCAGTGGCAGCTTCGTTTTTATTGTCTTGTAAGCACTGGCCACAAGGTCATTGACCTTTGCTGTGAAGAAATTACCCTTGTTAGTGTCACAAAGAAAATTTTCCATCTTAATTCAGAGGGGAATAGAAAAAAACAAATAGCAAAGACTCTTTATTTCCCAAAGAATCTCTTCCCTAAATCTTGTTATTTATCAAGTTTAATTACAAGTCCTCTAAACATTCATTAAGCATATCCTATGTTCAAACTCTAAACCCAAGGACTAATGGAGCCAGAATGTCCCCCAGTATGATTCAGGACGTTCATGTGCCTCTGAAATGTGGAGGTAAAAGATGAGGTTTAAAACTTTCAATTATTTTTAGGGAAACAGTGAGCTAATAAAAAAAACAAACCTTTCCATGAGCAGAGCTGACCCCAGTCGGGTGTCTCTGACTTCTTTGCTTGGGTCATTCAGAAGATGCTTATCTATACATGGTGAAGCAGAACTATTTACCCATTTTTTACGTTCTTATACTCTGAATCACACAAGGAATAAATTCCACATATTTTTAAGATCTACGCTACCCAAGTGTAGCATCTGAAAGGACTATGTGGAAATAAGTGTAGTCCATCATCTGCATGAAATATTCAAGAGGAAATCACCACCTAGCTACAAAGGAAAAGATGATTCGTAATTTCTAAAATGCTCAGCCTCGCTCAAAATGCAATACAAATTAAACCAGTGAAATACTGTTAAACCAGTAAAGGGGTTCAGATTTCAATGACTGACAAGGTATAGAGAAATAGGTAAAGAACCTTCTACATGTTTTGGTTAACATAAAAAATATTCAAAAGAAAACAAATAAAACCACAAGCCAAGCACGATGGTGTACGCTTGCAATCCCAGCATTCCAGAGACTAAGGAAGGAAGATTATGAGCTTGAAACCAGCCCAGGTGACAGAGTCCCTGTCTCAAAAACAAGCAGACTAAATAGAAACCAACAGACACTAAGGGACAGTGTATCTTCATCACTTCACATCATATTGGTGCTAGACAATATCCTGAAGAACTGAAAATAAACCCTCTTAACTATGTCATTTAAGCATTCCGAAATACATATATGTACATACATGTAATTATTTACTAAAGAGTATATGGAAAATCCAGCTGAAACATTAAATATAGCCATCAATGAATGACTGAAGGAATCATGGCGTGGTGAGGTGTTCTATGTACCCAATGAACAGAGTGAACAGTTGGACACACATATGGAAGGGCTGTAGAAAGATAAAGATTGTACAATCTCATAGGCCTGCTGCAGTCTGTGTGCACTAGTGTATGTATATACATATATGTATATACAACTCAGAGAAAGAAGCTACAATCATGCTTATCTTCCAGAGGACTAGTTTAACAATAGAGAACAGTAATTTTTTATTTTATACCTTTTCAGGGATCAAATTTTATGTCATATAAAAAAGTTTAATTGAGGAAGTTTGGGCAAAAATATGGTAGAATTACCAATACTCTCAGAAATTGCTATCCTTCCTCCCTGGGTTCTGGTCCCATCATCACTAAAATACTTGAGGGGTCACTAAATCAGACATGAAAACGCTCAGTAACCACAAAGTGGGTGCACAGGCTAGTGAACACTGTACTCACCAACTCCTAAAAAGATGTATATCCTAGCTTAAGTCAACAAATGGACATTAATTTATAACTCATGACATAATCTCCCCCAAAACCTGAGCTTAGGGCAGAAGGCCCAACAGTTTCTAGACTGTTCTCCTTGATTCACCTCAAGAAACCCATAAATCTCTCTGACAGTAAAGTAAGGGTGTTACTCACTGCAGACCATGAAAACCAACTCCACACTTCCAAAGTGACCAAAGAGGCACAAGATACATTTAAAAGATAGTAAATGATCCCATTAGAAAAAAAAAAAAATACGTTAAATGACAAAACAGAAAGCACTATTCCAATATGTCCTGTTATCTAATGCTTTACTAATAACAATGTAAGTAAAAATGAAGCCCAAAATACCCCCAACATGGAACTGTTATAATACCTCAAGAAAAATCACAGGCCCCACTTCAAGAGAAAGGATCTGTCCAGAAAAGAAAGAGCTACAGGTTATCCATTCATCGAGTGCCTGGGCTTAGCTGCATAACACACTATGCCTACTTGCCAGTATTATCTACTTTAAGAAAGATGTATTGCACCACAGAGTTCCATTTACATAAACATTCAGAATACAAACCAGTTCCTACTTCTAAATAAGCACTGTAAGAGACTAAAACCTTAAGCCAAAGGTTTAAATTAGTTTAGATCAAGAGAACGACCCCAAGAGCCATGATATCTAGGGACTGCCAAGTGTCCTCACTGTGAGGACCAGTGGTCCTCGAAATGGTAGCCTGTAGTTAGAATTCCAATGCTGGCAGTGAGAGATTTGCCACCTTTGGACAATATGCTAATCTATCAAACGTGCTCTGGTTTTCATTGTTCTTTGTTTATTTTCTGAGACAAGGTTTCTCTGTGCAACCTTGGTTGTCATGGCACTCGCTCTGTAGACCATGCTGGACTCAAACTCACAGAGATCTGCTTGCCTCTGCCTCCCAAGTGCTGGGATTAAAGGCGTGTGTCACCACCACCACCACTACCACCTGCTGTACTTTGGTTTTAGAAGATGTCACTCTCAAGTACACAAATGTCAATCTCAAGTGCACGATAAATGTCTGAAATAATGGAGAGAGTAAAAGATACAATGTCTCCACCATGGTCACCAAACAAGCAGAAGCACATTCTCAATGTACACATGAAGAACCTTTGAAGTAAAACCATCGCCTTCCAAAAACAACTGGTATCTATCTAAATGTACACATCTTCCCAAGACACGGTCCTAGCTACTTCTTAGTTCAACTTCAAACTAGCCCAAGGCATTTAGACCTGAAAGCTTCAATCAAAATTTTTATATGGTATGAAAATTTGACCTGTGAAAAATTGTAAAATGGAAACTATTTCTTGTTCTCCACCTACAAACTAGTCCTACTCTCAAAGGTAACCACCACTATAACTTCCTCCCCAACTGTTGATAAACATGGTACAGCAATTTTAAGTCACCTGCATCAGATTATATCATCCCCTATTCAAAGGGAATTCACACCTAACAGGCATGGCTTTCTTCCACCAGGGAAAACCAATGGTATCATAAAGCTGGGTCTGGGTTAGACACCTGTAACTGTTCTTTCACCACTGCCTCAATTTCAAAATGTGGGTCATGGGATGGCCAGAAATAGCAATGTAAGAAAATGTATTCTAGTTAATGGTAACTGAAAATGTCATTTTAAAACATGCTAAAAATAGCCCAAAGGGGTGTGATTCTAAACATCTAATACCTAACACTGAAGACCCCCCTCCACCTGCCAAAAAGAAAAAAAGCCTTTAGCATAAAAAATTTACATTTATGGAAGAAAGTGACTGGAAACATCTCAAGTGAATCTGCAACTCAGGCGGTGAGACTGCCTGCCAAATCCAACTGACTCCTTCATTTTTACACATTTTTTCCTCCCCAACCACTCTAAATTATCAACAGGGAATGTAACTTGGAGAAAAATAAGGAAGAAAACAGTGGCCCAACATTTCTTCGTGTGCTGAAAATAAGCGCATTCCTCCCATCACTCACTCATTTTGTGCAGCACAGGGTTCCCACTAAGCCCAAAGCCAGGAACAGCAGGTGCACAGAAGTCTGCGGGCACAAAGCACTCCCAAGAAAGTCGTGCTTTATTTTTAACTGAGTAAACTTCCAACCGTCTTCCCTCTTGAAATGAATACTTGTCAGATGCAAGCCGTGCTGGCCAAGTAAGACCTGTCAGCCCCAAGCTGAAGCTGGCTTTAACCCACATCTACCCAAAGCAAGCAGGAAACCATGCCCCATTTGTCACATCGAGGGCCACATATACACACATCAGTAACATCCTAAAAGGAGAATTCCAAGAAAGTAAAATCCCAATACCTGGTTGTGCCCAAGGCTGCTGAGAGAGGGTGTACTTGGGGCCTCCCTGACTGGCCATGGTTTTTAATGCTGACACCTAGTAGAGGAAATAAAAGCAGAGGTTTCATCTCACCAACAGCAAATAAACAACCATGTAAGCCTATTAAATAAGGCACACTGGTAGACAATCCCATGCACAACTCTAGCAAAACCGCATAGACTCTCACAAGCTTTCACAGCTAGACCTTTTTTAAGTAAAACTCGTAATTTTAAAGCATGTGTTATTCTGGGGAGAAAAACAGAAACAAAACAGGAACAACCTATCAGGCATTCTGTGTGAGACCTTTCAGGATGGGAATCTCTGAAGGAATTTCACCAAAACGAACTGGTCCCTCCTGGAAAGACTGCTGTGCTAATACTCATCATTATCATTGGGAAAGTGTCGCTCACTCACAACTGCACAAAAGGCTCCTCACAAGGACTTTTCCCCATCACAGGCATAAGAAATGTCACTAAAGCAAACAGTAACCAGGCTAGAGGACTGAAGTCTAGATCCTGACACCTGTAATTCCAGCTCCTGGGGGAGGATGCTCTCTTCCGAATTCCACAGGAATGCATACAAATAGCATACATTCAGACACAGGCACACAGGCACACAGGCACATACACACACACACACACACACACACACACACACACACACACACACACCCAAGAATTCCAGTTGGGCATGGTGGATGCACCTGCAGAGTCAACATCTGGGAAGCTGAGGAATAAAGTACAAGAGTTTGAGGCCAGCCTGGGCTACATAGTGAGACCCTATCTCAACACACACACAACAACAAAAAAAAAAAAACAAGCAAGATTTTCAAGTACCATTACAAGGCACACTTGGACAACATATGCTAAAGAAATAGACTTAGAAGCCACTTTTTATTTTTCATTCTGCTGAAGCAGCTTAGGAAATAAATACAAATATGTTGACCTGGCTGTTTAAATAGGAAAATTGATGAGAATAAGCATAAAATACTTTTTTGAGGGTGGAGAGGCTAGAGACGGATTTCTGTGTGTAGCCTTGCCTGTCCCGGAACTCACTCTGTAGACTAGGCTGGCCTTGAACTCAGAGATCTGCCTGTTTCTGCTTCCCAAGTACTAGGATTAAAGTGTGTACCACCACCACCCAGTGCATGAACTACTTTTTAATGGATAGACATGGGGCAAAGGTCCAAACCATTAGAAAAACTGAAGCATTAACTCCATTTTTCTCACAAAGGCATACTATTTAGACGAAGGCTTGGCAGAGTTGCATCTAAACATTAACTGAGGTCTCTCTCACCTTCTCTCTGGTTCTGCCTTGTTTCTACTTTCTACTTCTGCTCCAGAGCCAATTTAGATCTTTGCTCTTACTGCCCACTGCAGACCTCACCTCTCTCTACCTCCTTGCACTAAATTTCTTTCATGTATTTATTTATTTATTTATTTTTATTGTTGAGATGTAGCTTTTAATCCCAGCACCTGGGAGGCAGAGGCAGGTGGATCTCTGTGAATTTGAGGCCAGCCTGGTCTACAGAGCGAGTTTCAGGACAGTCTCCAAAACAATACAGAGAAACCCTGTCTCGGAAAAAACAAAAACAAAACCCAAAAAAGAAATAAATAAATAAATTATAAATGGCTGAATGTGGAGGAATACACCTTTAATCCCAGCACTCAGGAGGCAGAGGACTAGTCAAGGCTACCCAGTATGACCTTATCACAGATAAGTACATATAAATTAATTAAAATAAGATAAATTACATATATTATTATAAATTAGATAATGCTAAAAGAAAAATAAATTTGCCTTTGGCATGCATTACCCCAATATTTTCCAGTGTAACTATACTCATGTATTTATTTATAAAAATAGGAACACAATGTTCGTTAACTTTTTTCTAGTAGCTACATGCAAGGACTTTTTCTAGCCCTGAAAGTTTTATTTTAGTAATAACCACTACCTATTATTCTACTGACTGTTCTAGGATCTCATTAATTCTCTAGTAACATAACTTACGCTTTAAAAAAAAAAAGAAAAGATGTCATTATACTATCTATATAGGCGAGATGGGCCTGAAACTCACTCGGTAGCCCAAGCTGGCACTGAATCCAGTCTTCCTCCATTTTCAACCACTGTTCTATTGCTGTGAAGGGACACCAAGACCAAGGCAACTCTTAAGGAAAGCATGTAACTGAGGCCTGGCTTACAGTTCAAAGGGTTAGTCCATTATCATCATGGTAGGGAGCATGGTGCTGAAGGAGGAGTTGTGAGCCACATCCTGACCCACAGGCAGCAGGCAGAGAGCAAGATACTGAGCCTGGTGTGGGCTTCTGAAACCTCAAAGCCCACCCCCAGCAACACATTTCCTCAAACAAGGCCACATCAAAGCAACAAGGCCACAACTCCTAATCCTTCTAAGCTTTTCAAATAGTGCCACTTCCTGGTGACTAGACATTCAAATTTATGAGCTTATGGGGGCCACTGTAATTCAAATCACCATATCCTCCCTCAATGTGTGCCACCATGCCTGGCCAATGGCTTAAAAACCACAAAGACTTCTATATTCACCCTGTTTTACTATCTGCATAATTTACTTCTCTTTAAGTCAAAGCAAGGCTTGTTTCTTCCAAAGTACTCCTAGATCTACAGAGGCAAGCCCTCCTAACAAAGCTGGCCAGAGACAGAAAGGAAGGGCTTTCCTCAACTGGCCCATCTCTTACAGAGTCTGGAGACCAGTGCAGACCCACACTCTCCCTGATCACTGTTCTAAGCACTTTAATGTGGACACAGTTTATATCTTGATTTCCCTACCAGATTACAATTCCTTGACTGCAAGAATTTTATAAGGTCAATTTCTACTATATGCACTACATTAAGAAAAACCTTAATTTATACATACCAAGGAAACTAACAACACTTCCAAAGGAATGATAAAAATAAACTTGCAAAATTTTATCAAACAAAACTATGAAAAGCTTTTACCCATAAGTGAGTTTTTAGCAAAGGTGGGCTCCTCCAGAAATGTTATAGCTCAACCATAACCTGAATATGCTTCCTTCAAAATGCCCTGTATTACACATTGCTGAAACAAAATCTTTAGTTCAGTTCTGTCTTCTTTTAGTATAGCTTTTCTGAGTTTTATGATCACAAAATCCTCACACACTGTCTTTTTGTTGTTGTTGTTTGTTTCGAGACAGGGTTTCTCTGTAGCTTTGGAGCCTGTCCTGGCACTTGCTCTGTAGACCAGACTGGCCTTGAACTCAGAGAAATCCACCTGTCTCTGCCTCCCACGTGCTAGGATTAAAGGCATGTACCACTGAAGGAACCAGCTTCCCTTTCGGCAGCCATAACGGTCGAACATGTGCTTCTATGACCTTGTTCTAGACACTAGAAAGTCAGATGTCTGCCTCGTGACAAGGAACCAATCAGAAGTTAGCTGGTGGCGTTATGCTTTACGACCTTGGGTGTGCTTTACAGACAAGCGCACAGCAATGACGTAGAGAGCATAGCAACCACCCTGGGAGGGCCTGTGGGCCATAACAACCAGTTGACCAATCAACACAGGGCAAGCCCTCCAAGCCTGGAGGCACACCAATCGTGAGCCTGTGCGTACCCCTAGACACGCCCCTTACGCTGCCCTATACGATCTTTCGGGAGACCCTAGGAGCCGTCTTTTCTGGCCATCCGCCATGGCGGGTGGGTGAAAGACCCGAGCTAACATGGGGTTAGCTCGTTCAATTACAATAAAGCCTCGTGCAGTTTGCAGCAAGCTCTCGAATCTGCCTGGTGATTGGGGTGACCATGAACGTGGCCTGGGACCCCGGATACTTGAGTTTTGGGGGGTCTAACACCACCACCGCCACCCGGCTCTCACATGTTGTCTTATGTCTTAACATTAGCCTCAGAGAGGGCAGATGGGTGTTGTAGCTTTCAACGAATAGGTTTGAGGGGAAAAATGGAAACCACTGACTTGCTGGTGATTTCAGCTGGGAAGTAGCAGACAAGGGTCTAGGCCCACTCAGCTCAACCAACTCAAGTCACTGCAGTGATTTGTAAGAAAATGGCCCTCATAGGGAGGTGCGGCTTTGTTGGAGTAGGTATGGTCTTGCTGGAGGAAGTGTCACTGTGGGGGTGGGCTCTGAGGTTTTAGATGCTCAAGCCACACCCAATAAGACAGTTCACTTCCTGTTACCGGAGGATCAAGATATAGAACTCTTAGCTCCTTCTCCAGTATTATATCTGCCTGCATGTCACCATGTCCCATCATGATAATAGTGGACTAAGCAAGGCCTCAAATGCTTTCCTTAAGAGTTGCCATGGTCACAGTGTCTCTTCACAGCAACAGAAACCCTAACTAAAACAGAAGTTGGTATCAGGGAATGGAGTATTGCTGTGATAGGCCTGACCATGTTTTTGTTAGAAGGAATATGGACCTTGGGATTGTGGATTAGAAAAGCAGTTAAATGCTTTAAGTGCTGCTTAATGGGACATACTAGTAGGAACATGGAAAACAGTGTTGCTGAAGGAGATTTGAACTAAGTGGCCCTGAATCAAGAGGTTTCAGAGGAGAAGATATTGTGGCTATTTGGCCCTTGTCCAAAGAGTCTGCCTGAGGATAAAGTGAAGAGATTTGGATTAATTATGTTTGGCAGAGGAAATCTCAAAACAATCTAGTATAGAATATGTCCTATAGTTATTAGTATTGACTCTAGTGAAGATTATATAATGAAAAAGAGCAAGCTGAACAAGGAAAATACAAAATGTAAAATTTGAGGAGAAAAGGAGTACCAAGAAGTGGAATGGAACAAAGCCCTGTGTTCAAGAAGATAAACAGACTAAGAAATGCAATAAAGAGAATAGTGACTGATCTTTATTGTCAGGCAAGATTCTACCCATCTATATTTCCAAATTGTGAAGAGGAATTAAGGAATTCTTAATTCACAGCACTACTGAGGCAGAGATAGGTAGATCTCTGAGTCTGAGGCTAGCAAATTCCAGAACAGCCAAGCTCAAGCAGTGAAGAAAACCACAGAAAACAGAAAGCTGGTGACAATATAATTAAACAAGGAGCCATGTTCTAGCCCCAGCAAGCAAAAGAACTTGGCAGCTTCAGTCACGTGATTCTGGCTTTAGAGTCAAGGATGGAAGAAAGGAGTTATGGAACCTTTCTCCACAACTAAGGAAAGACACTGAGGCCACACCCTAAATAGAGGCCTAGACAGGCCATTGGTTGAAGCTGAAGTCTGGACTGCCTTGGAGATCCCAAGATGTTGAAGATGCCAGAGTCATGGGATATCTGCCAAGGATAGCTGCTAACAGAGAGTGGAAACAGCCCAAAAAAGAGAAATATGTTGCAGTCAACAAAGCTGAAAGGAGTTGGAGATCTGAAGTGTTTTGACAACAGACATGAAAATGCAGAGTCTGGAGTTTGTCCAGCTGGTTTTTGGTCTTACTTTGGTTCAGTAAAACTTCCTCACTATGCTTCCTTCCCTATGTTTTGAAATGGTAATGTATATCCTGTGTCATTATACATTGGAAGTATGTGATCTGCTTTTTGATTTTACAGGGGGATTACAGTTAAGACACTGCATTAATCTCAGAAGAGACTGAACTTTAGACTTTTAAGTAAGTTTGAGACTGTTATATGAGACTACAGGGACTTTTGAAATTGGACTGACTGAATTTTTGCATTATGTTATGGCTACAAACCTATGGGGGCCAGGGAGTGGAATGTAGTTATTTGAAAGGAAATGACCCCATAGGGAATGGCACTATTAGGAGGTGTGGCTTTGTTGGAGTACATATGCCCTTGTTGGAGTGTGTCACTGTGGGGGCTCCTATGTGTAAGGTACACCCACTGTTACAGTTCACTTCCTGTTCTCTGCAGATAAAGATATAGAACTCACAGTTCCTCTCCAGCCACCATGTCCTGCCATGATGATAATGGACTAAACTTCTGAAGCTGTAACCTACCCCAATTAAATGTTTCCCTTTGTAAGAGTTGCTATGGTTGTCGGGCATTGGTGGCACACACCTTTAGTCCCAGCACTCGGGAGGCAGAGGCAGGCGGATCTCTGGAGTTCGAGGCCAGCCTGGTCTACAGAGCGAGTGCCAGGATAGGCTCCAAAGCTATACAGAGAGAAACCCTGTCTCGGAAAAAAAAAGAAAAAAAAAAAAAAAAAAAAAAAAGAGTTGCTATGGTCATGGTGTCTCTTCATAGCAATAAAAGAAACCCTAAGACAGCCATGTACTTTTTCCACACTCTATGTCCTACTAATAGTTTCAATCAACATGTTTACCATAGTATTCTAGAATAAGAAAAAGGTATTGCAGTTCTTTAAGCCTTAAAGAAAATAATCTGAACCAAATGTTTTCATGCATACTTCTATCTCAACATTTACCACAGTATTTATTCTCTTAGGTCATCTACATTTTTTGAGAAAAGGTTGTTTTTCCAGGGGCAATGTGATGGTTATTTTTATTAATCAACTTGATGAGTTGAGATTCACTTGGAAGACTGGCCTCTGGGCATGCCTGTGAGGGGGCATCTTGACTAGGTTAATTGATGTAGAGAAACCTGCTCACTATGGATGATACCATTCCCTGGGCTGGGATCCAAGACTATCTAAAAAAAAAAAAAAAAAAGAAAGCACTCTCTGCTTCTTGAGTGCAGATACAATGTGACCAGCTCTTCAAGCACCTAGTACAATGACTTCTCTGTCATAAGGGACAATAACCTTGAATGTCCTCCCTTAATTTTCTTTTTTGAGGGTATTCAATCACATCAACAGGGAAGATAGTTAAGACAGGCAGAAAAATAAACCAGAAAAAATATATATGACATATATTTATATATATATATATATATATATATATATATATATATTCTTATATACTTGAGAAAATATAATATATATGACATATTATTCTGGTTCATCTATATATTTATACTACACACAAACACCATTCACACACACAAATATACACACATACATATATACGTGGTGTGTGTGTGTGTGTGTGTGTGTGTGTGTGTGTGTATGTGTGTGTGTCAGTGCTTTTTTCTCAGGAAAACTTACTATCAGATCAAAATCAAGAAGGAACCAGTTGAACAAGATAGAAAAAGGTTTATCCCACATAAACTGGTAATTCAAAACTTCATTTCTCAATCTACAAAACAAAGCCACTTCCCTAACTCTGGGAGCCAGCAATATGGTAAGGGTTTAAGAAAATTCCAAGTTCGAGGATAACCTGGTCTACAGAGTGAGTTCCAGGACAGCCAAAGCTATACAGAGAAATCCTGTCTTGAGAAAAAAAAAGAGAGAGAGAGAGAGTTCAAGAAAATGAAGCATTTCGTCAGGGGACTCGGGAAAGGAGTGCACAGGCAATGGCTGACCTGCAGCCTGTGATGGGGGCCTTCTGGTGTGAAAGAACTGATCTGAAACTTGTGAAGGAAGTCTACAGCTTAGGAAGGGACTGGACTCACATCTACAAAGTCAGACTCAAAACAAGTCTCCTGAATGCTAAAAATGCATGCTTTGCTTTGTTGTGCCAACCTACCTCTGCACTTTTTTCAAATGAGCCTGAACACAGACGCCAGCCAAGGACATATTGTTAATGAGGTGCATATTCAATGGCACATAATCAAATCAGCAAACAGAACAAAAAGCACTGGTTAGCTGGTACAGTGCTGGCCCTCGCATACACAAGGCCCTGACTTGTATAACAGGTGTGGCAGATACTGGCAGGAGGGACAGAAATTCAAAGTCATCCTTGACTACATAAGAAGCTCAGGCCAGTCTTGAACTTAAGACCCTGTCACAAAAAAAAGAAGGAGAAGGAGGAGGAGGAGGAAGAGGAGGAGGAGGAGGAGGAGGAGGAGGAAGAAAAGAAGAAGAAGAAAAGAAGAAGAAGAAGAAGAAGAAGAAGAAGAAGAAGAAGAAGAAGAAGAAGAAGAAGAAGAAGAAGAAGAAGAGGTGAAGGGACAGATTCCAGCACACTGAGTCCCAGCCAGTTATCTGGAGATAACAGAAGACACCAAACAGGGCTCAGCTACAACCAGCTCCATAGTGTCTGTTCTTCAAAACTACATGCTGCTAAGCTCACATACAGAGCTACAAAGCAGCTTTTGTGATAACTTTCCTAGAAAGACACAGTAAGCGCCAGATGTATTCTCCTTCCACTGTGTTTTCACAACTCAAAAGCAGGCTAGGAAAGAAAATAGGACTAGGAAAGTCGCACCTTTGTCATAAACTCCTCCAGCTGCTCTACAAACAGCTTGGTCTGCTGCTGAATGAACTGTTCACAGGCTGACTTCAGGTGCCGGTCTACGTCCTTCTTAGAGTCCAGGTAATGCTCTCTGATCTCAGGAGTCCCCTGAAAAACATACGGTAATTTCCTTCTGTTTGGATGTGCCAAGAGATTACCAGACATGGAAAGAAAATCATTTAGGTCCCACCACCAATGAAACAGATTCCTTCTCACCTCCAACAAGAACTCTATCAAGGCATTGTTGCTATTCAGCCTAAAAAATCTTGGAACAGTCATAGGGTTCAGGATTTTAAATGCTGCATCTGTGAAACAAAATTACTCATCCAGTGAACATGTACAGTTTCAACAAAGAAGCCCTGGGCAACACTGCCACCAAGCCAGGAAGTATTCATCTTCACTAGGTAACCTTAGAGTGTTGAGAGAGATGAGCACCAGTGACAACCTATGCCCATACAGTCATGTCCAAAAGTCAGTTACAAAATTACTGTAATGACAATGATCTACTTACAGAAAATATGATGAATAGGCTAATACACAGAATTTGTAAAAAGTGCACATACTTACCTAGCTTCTTTATGATCTTGGCTGGCACAGAAATTTATTGACTTGAATGACAGTGAATAAACAAATGTGTCAGCCAAGAAGAAAACACCAAGAGGACATATTTACCCCTTAACCTCCAGACTAACTAGAATCTCTGAGAGTACTAACTGAGGTCGCATTGATGTTCAAATGCAATAAGATATACCATTAGTCACGAGAGGTTAGAGGCTTAAAAGTGAAGATAGGAAGTATTATCACCACGACAGTTTTTAAGACAATAGCTTTGCTTTTCCAGACTGAAGAAAGCAAAGTACACATTGCTCCCAGCCCTGCTCTGCAAGCATGCCACGGTCCTAAGTCCTGTCTTGAACTGAGTCTTAATGAAAATGAACCTCTATGAGATTCAGTACTCAGGAGAGACTGTTCCCAGTGAACAGAGCCAAGTCACCAACCACATGGTAGGGTTTGCATGACCTTCATGATATGGTAGGAAAAGAAATCCTGCCCAAAATCTTAATCTATTTCATTTTCTAACATCTCAGCAGACTTAGAGCAGAGCCAAGTGGCAGCAACATACAGATTAGAAATAATAGTGAATAACCATGCTGTGTCCCATCACCCAAACAAAGGCCATCAGCAGCAGTTAAAAGTCCTGTTCTCATAGCTCACACCAAGAGAAAGCAGTCAACCAGCAGCAAGGTGAGAGGAGCTCCTTGTACCAATATGCTTTTAAACCATTGGGCATTCTTTACAGGCAAAGCTCAGAAAACCTGAATCTTATTTAAAAATTAAGATGACAAATCCTATGAATAATACCCACAACTTTACAAGGTCAAAAGCATTTACTGTGACGATCATATGACAGCATTAGGAGAAAAACAGGACCAACAGCTTTGATATGACTCATCAGGAGACCAACACGGAACTCAGCTGAGTTAAATCAAGTCCTCTCTTTCAGATAACCAGTGATAAGGGAGCTAAAAGCCTGTTCTCTTTAGGATTCTTTATTAGGCATTTCTGAATTACAGAAAATAATTAGAGTCACTATCTCTTCAACTGCCTCGAGATTAAGAGAGGAATTAATTCATTACACAGATGAATGCTTAAAGAATAAGAGCTTAAACATCTGGAATTCATTAAGAAAAAAAAACAGCTTACAAAAATCTGTAAGAGAAACAAATAATATTTGTGGTGTGTCCTTATAAAAATCTGTTAACTCAGGGCTGGAGAGATGGTTCAGTGGTTAAGAACACTGGCTGCTCTTCCAGAGGACTCAGGTTCAATTCCCAGCACCCACATGGCAGCTCACCACTGTCTGTAACTCCAGTTCCAGGGGACTCAACACCCATGGCAAAACAACGATAAACATTAAAAAAAAAAAAAAAAAAAAAAATCGGTTAATTCAGCAACAAATAATTAGGAGAAATGACTCATCTTTCCCAAGATGAGTCAAAATTCTATGTATTTCACATCACCTGACTTAACAATAAGGATCTTCATCTTGATGTTATCTTAAACACAGTGATTTATCTTTGTATTCATTTTCATTCTTAATGACCCTGGTAACCATTGACGGTTCCATGACATCATTGTTCACCTTTTATACAAGAGAAAGATGGGCTATGGAAGTTAACTATCCCTCAGTTCAAGTTTACATAAGAGCCAGAAATAAAATAAAACCTGTCTCTCGGACACTTAGATAAACCCCATCTTGCTGACACAAACTATTTATCTTATTGGTATTTATTATAGTGATTTTCATCTTATAGTTGCTTATGGTAATATGTGGAAGGGCCCAGGAGAGTTAAACTGTATTATACATGGCAATGCTCAGATATAACTCCTTTCATAAAGAAAATACAACAAATTAGAAGTAATTAGGATACTGACAGCTCTGTTTTTAGTACGAATAAGTAACATATTTAGCAAGCAAAGCATGCAAAAGAAATTGCAGATGAACATAAAATAAACCTGTGGCCTGTGCTGACACACCTGGACAGGTTAAACACACCCAACTGTGCCAGCCAGGACAACAAAGTACCTCTAGTTTTCTTGAGGTCCAGGGAAATTTCCTTAATGGTGAATTCAGTGTGAAATGGAGCAATTTGTTCACGGAGAATCAAAAGGTGCTTAATTAAGAAAAGTTGTCCATCAATCTGAGTCTAAATTATAAGACAAAAGAAATGGATATTATCACAGATCAAATCAAAATTGGAGCATATGAAATGCACTACCATTCATTAAGTTAAACATTTTATCTATCCAGATTCACAGCCTAGAGGTACCAATACTCTGCAGTACAATAAACTCTCTCTGGGTCATCCATGTCTAAGTTCTCTGGAAAATTCTTACATCAAACTCTGAGCATTATCACTTGCTCTACTTAAGGAATCCAAGAGAGTCAACCACACAAAGGCTAGGAAAAGAAGTTAACCTGTTAATGTGGCACAGAGGTAGAAAGATGCTGCAACCTAAAGGCTGCCCTCAGCAACAGAAACACTCAAAAGAGGAGTGTGAACCGGCTCACTCATAGCCTTCTGGTTTCTCTTAGGAGGACGTTTTCCCCAGTTGGCCCACATGGCTTTGATACCTAGAACATCAGTATAAAATGGACTGGCATCCCCATCCTGGATTACCTGCCACCCACAAAGTACTGGCTGTCTCTACAAAAACGCTTCAGCTCTCTCAGGACTGTCTGGGACAGCCCTGTGACTGAAGTGGAGCCCTCAAAGCTCTGACCAAGGCCCAGAATAACAATTACAGGCCTCACGACACAAGTTTGTGTATTAACCAAGCAGGGCTGCTCCTCAAGGCACACCTTTATTTTGAAAACATTCCTAATGAGGTTTTCCTTCACTTCATAAGCAGTCTAAAGGGATTCAATCCCTCCTTCCACCACCTTCCTTCTCCTAGACAATCACCATCAGAGCAACATGTGAAAGGGAAGAAACTCACTCGGCTGCGGAACACAGCAGCAGATAAACGTGAAACGCTGCACAGTGTAAACATGTGTTCTAGTTGTAAAGGACAACTTTGACAGCAAAAACGCCACTTAGACTTCATTTACTTTATTAAAGTTGTTGTAACTCAAGAATGTTAATTTACTACAGACTAGGTGTTAAATGTATGGCTGTAATGATAATTTTTTTCTCAAAAAAAAAAAAAAAAAAACTAGAAAAACTCCTAAATTGAAAGGCAAAACTTAAGGACAATTAAGCCACAGAAACAAATAAGCTAACGGGGCTTACTAAGCAGAGGGTTTTCCAGACACACGTAACCCCTTATAACATGCAGGAAATAGAATTACATAAAGGATGGTGACCTTCCAGTAATCAGGAGAGAAGGCTTGGGAGCTTAAAGGAGAAGACAGTGGTACAAGCGGCCATAGTATGTGACCACCTCTTCAATTAAGTCAGTCTTCCTTCTAAGGAGCTGAGAAACATGCTCACTATACAAAACCTATGACAATAAAGAAATGTGCAAGGAGTAAAGGCAGGGATCACCTGGTCTCCCAAAATGCTTCATGGCATTTTTGTTACAGAAAGCCAGTCTGTATCCTTTCTCTGTGTCATCCTTTACTTGTCTTAATACAGCTAAGTAGCATTTACTTGTGATATCTTGCTCCCCACATTTACTGTTTCACGTCTTTACATTTTGCAGCTGTGTAATATTTCATCATACAGAACATGTCCCGTTCAGTGAACCGTCTCCCCCAGTGATTTTAGGCATGAGTCCTACATTTCATCAACCATAAGTATGTGAGAGAGGAGACTCTGCCTGTCTACAACTTGTTTGTTTCGTGCTCTCCTACTGCCCATGTGGAAATCCTCTCTCAGCATCATGCACAAATGGAGAAACTGAGGCGAAGACGCCAGATTCCTCTATCAGGAGCCTTTTCTCAATTATCTACAGCTCTGAAACTAGACACTGAATCTGTAAATCTGGAGTTCACAGGCTTGAACACTGCCAACAATGGTGAAATCTGGCCAACAAGCAATCCCTCTCTGCAGGCAACAGGCATTCTAGGGACAACCTAGTAGGGCATCACTGCTGCCCATGCTCTACTCTCTGGAAAGGCTGGGGGAGAAAGAAGCACAGACCACAAGTCTCCAGCCCCAGAGCCAATGCTGTACACATCATTACCCATGGCAACTACTTTAAATCACACAACACAAGGACTATAACAGCCTATTCTCAGAGCCAACTGGCTGATTTCCTCCACTAAGACCGTTAGACTATTTAAAATATTGTAGGGATGCCCAGGCCATGGTAGCATTCGCCTTTAAACCCAGCACTAACTAGGGAGGCAGAGGCAGGCGGATGTCTTGTGAGTTTGAGGCCGCCTGGTCTACAGAGTGAGTTCCAGGACAGCCAGAGCTACACAGAGAAACCCTGTTTTGAAATTTTTTTAAAAATTAAAAAAAAAAAAAAAAACCCTTCTATTTCCCTGAACACACTTTCATGGTATTCTGGGGGGAAACAGCAGTGTATTATTTCCTCATCTTCATCCTATAGCATTAGGCCCTCAGTAACATTCCTGGTACATCAGCAGAGTACACTCTCAGTGCAATCTTAGGTGAGTACTGCAACAAAATACCAGTTTCCTTTAAAGGATCTCCAAATCCACTCCCACTAAACAAACAAATCTTACTGCTAAGTGGCTTAAAATTCCCGTGGTTCTAAATAAATGGCATAGTACACAATACTTTTACAGGAAATAAAATTTCACCTAATGCTTCATCAAACCTTGTTTTTGCTGATAGACTCTGATGCTCCAAGCAAGGACTGTATGCAGGCAGACAATGCTTCCTGGGATAATCCTTGGAACACCGCCCTCTGGTGGAAGAAGAGAGAAACATCAGCCTGCAGCAATTCACAAAACCAAAAAAGGAATTAAATGTAAAGCCATGAAGGCAGAAAACAATGTTTACATCTCTTCATCACAGGATTAATTAGTACTTGGACTATTCTCTCTCAAATTTTATATCCATCCAGTCTTTCTCGACTATCACGTGGCTCTGTAATGTCATGTCTTGAAGCACTCATTTGTCCTTTACTAAACACGTTAACATAGTTAACTCATAGTTAGCTAGTTACTCATAATCAGCACTGTGGGGGTGCAGAGATCAATTAAGCAGGTAGGGTTAGCCACAGTGTCCACTACAGAACAATTTCATGTAGTGGGCTAGAACTTGCAATATAGTGCAGGCTTGCCTCAAACTCCAGACCCTCCTTGTTCAGCCTCCTAGTACTCAGCTCACATAAATATGTGCACCACCACACCCAACTAGACGGCTGTTTCTAAGCTTAAAATTAACTATAAAACGCACCGTCAGTGTATCTTCTAAAAGTGCATCCCAGATGGACATAGATGATGCTTTAAGATTCTCATACAAGGCCCTTTGCTGCAGTGTTCTTTTAAACAGGAGGAAGACAGAACAATGTAAACAATCAGCAGAGGAAAGCTGACAAAACAGTCAATGAATTATAGAGCACTGTGTGGGAGCTCGAGACTTCTGAGGACTGTGCTCAAGCTCTTATAAATGGTGCTGGAGAGATGGCTCATTGGCTGCTCTTCCAGAGGACCCAGGTTTGATTCCCAGCACCCACCCGGGCTCACAACCATCTATGACTCCAGGTTCATCTGTGATGCCTTCCTCTGCCCTCCTCTGGAACCAAGTGCACACATGACTCCCAGAAATACATGCAGACAAAACACCTACACAGATAAAGTATTTTTATTATAAAGTATAATTCAGTAGAGCCAGGTTTGGTGTTACCAACCAATAATCCTAATGCAGGACAATCTCAGTGACATTATCAAGGAGGAGGCCAGCCTAGAGTACAAGAGACCCTGTCTGGGGCACAGGGAAGAAACAAACACAAAAAGATTTCTACTTCAGAGCTAGGCACAGTGGCTCATGCCTACAATCCTAGTACTCAGAAGGCTGGGTCGGGATTGCTGAGAGTCCAACCCGGACTCTATATTTCTAGTGCAATATTGGCTACAGAGTGAGACTCAAAAACAGAAGATTTGGATATGAGGTTAAGTGAGAAAAGAAGAGGTATCCCTGAGGCACAAGGCAAAGCAGACAAGAGTAAGGGTCATCCCAGGACCCACCTATGCCTTGGTTGGCATTCTTGCCAGCATCCTCAAAGGCTAATACACTGAGGTCTGGGGTAACAAAGGGCATATGTGGAACATGAACCTTGCACATTTCCCGAGGGATCTTGGCTCCATAATAGCAAGTTTCTGAACCCCAGTCTCATGTATCATTCATTCCCTACTGGGAACCTAAAGAAGCAAAGATGCCAAATGTCCTCCTAACCCACACTGGAAGAGATTTGTGAACCACACTTTACATCAGAGTAGTATGGGTGGCTGATGTCATGAGACAAGTGTGAGGCATTATTTGGTCCTAAGAGTCTGAAGTATGAAACGTGTATGTGTGTGTGTGTGTGTGTGTGTGTGTGTGTGTGTGTGTGTGTGTGTACACGTGCACAGAATTCATACAAAGAGTACACTCCTACTCCTCTTGATCTCTTGAGCCATACTCTTAAAAAGTAGTGGGGTCTGGACAACTCATCACATGACTACTAGATGCAATCACTTCTCCTCACGTGCACTAGGATTACAGCAGTCACTTAAGAAATAGAGCTGAGTCAGGAGGTGGTGAAGCAGCCTTTACTCCCAGAACTCAGGAGGTAGAGGCAGGTGGATCTCTGTGAGTTCAAGGCCAACCTGGTCTACAGAGCGAGTTCCAGGACAGGCTCCAAAGCTACAGAGAAACCCTATCTTTAAAAAAATAAAAAAATAAAAAATAAAATAAATAAAAAAGAAAGAAAGAAATAGAGTTGAAACCACCAAATTTAGAAAACTATCTTGCTTAAAATGTGAACCACTGACAGCAAATATATAGCTAAATCTGCCACTATAGGGAATGGCAAGGATATCATTAACTAAGCATGCTTAATACAGCTGTTTCCCAAAACAGCGCATGGTCTAAAAAAGTGCTTTAAAAAAAAATTCTGCCAGGGCTGGAGAGATGGCTCAGCGGTTAAGAGCACCGACTGTTCTTCCAGAGGTCCTGAGTTCAATACCCAGCAACCACATGGTGGCTCACAACCGCCTTGAATGAGATCTGCATGCAGGCAGAAGACTGTATACATAATAAATAAATAAAATCTTTTAAAAACAAAAAGTAAAAAAAAAAATTCTGCCAACTTCAGCAAGTAACTAAACTCAGTTCACTACAGGGAACACAGGTTGCTGGCCGAAAACAAGTGCAAAACCAGATTTATAGGGACTGGGCATGGTGGTGCCCACCTGAAATGCCTGCACAGGGAGTCTGCAGCACAGGGATCTGCAGGTTCAAGGTCAAGTAGAGTTAGCTAATGAGCAAGACTCTGTCTCACAACAAAAAATACATTACAGTGGCTACATTTAGTACTAAATATTATGCCAATGTGGCAATTCAATGTATTGTTCCACAGGCTTTACTACATCTTTATTGCATCTCTTTACTTCACATATAAACTAAAACAAATTGATCAGTAGTTTTAAACTTCTTTGTGGTCATAGACTCCTTCTGATGCAAACTACAGCCTTGGTCCTCAGAAAGAGAAAAATATAAATATACACTAAAACTTACCCACAGTTTTGAGGAGCCCCTAATTAGATCAACCTTCAAGTTACCACCATCTAAAAATCATGACTCTAAGAATATCAACAAAATAACTGCATCGAGCTCTTAAAGTAGATTAGAACTTAAAAATATTGCAAGAAAATTATAGAATAAGCAATTCACAGTCAAGATAAAAGAATTCACACACATACATCTATGCATCTATATAATTTGGAGAGACAGACAAGCGTTCTTCGCACTGTGGGATACCACATCCCGTGAAGATCTGCTGGAGAAATCGTGTTCTGTGGTCGAGGATTGAGGGAGTCTGTTGAATCTAAAACCCAAATAGAAAAGAACATATATTGGAGGCATGTGGGTATCTGCCATACAGTAACTTAAATGGTAGTTATAAACTATTCATTCTCATTGGCTATCAATGGCTGGAAGGCATCAATTTCCTCCCCCACCTCAACACATATGTTTATGTGTACAGCTGGAATGTGTATGTCCATGTGTTCTCCAGTTTTTCTCAATCTGAACCCTTACCTGTCACTTTCCTGTTTAGACTTCC